>NW_028182270.1:0-210000 GCF_964339955.1 Pipistrellus hanaki | reverse complement strand
ATGAGAACTTGTTTAGAACAGCTCAAAGAGATTCTCCAAGTCAGTTCTTAGTGTAGAAAAGGAGCTAAAATCCGGGAAATCCTTAATTTAAGTTAAGATGACATGAAACACTGTATGAATCCTATATTCTTTACTTAAAGTCGACTAGAGTGGTAAATGTGTGTTATACAAGGCAGAATACCATTGAAATAGAGAAAGAAACACGTTCGGCAGCTTTGGAAAGCCTTACACTTCACTGAAATGTAGTACTACACTCTATAACACAGTTGAGAGACAATGTTCCAGAGCTGCGTCAGTTCATAACAGTGTGTAGGAAGTTGCTTGATAAAGTGGGCAAAGCTTATATTTGGACCAGAAGGCAGAATATAGGAAACTACATGAAAACATGGATAATTCAGAGAAAATGACTGTAAACAGATGAGAACTTGTTTAGAACAGCTCAAAGAGATTCTCCGGTCAGTTCTTAGTGTAGAAAAGGTAGCTAAGATCCGGGAAATCCTTAATTCAAGTTAAGATCACATGAAGCACTGTATGAATCCTATATTCTTTACTTAAAGGAGACCAGAGTGGTAAATGTGTGTTATACAAGGCAGAATACCATTGAAATAGAGAAAGAAACACGTTCGGCAGCTTTGGAAAGCCTTACACTTCACTGAAATGTAGTACTACACTCTATAACACAGTTGAGAGACAATGTTTCCGAGCTGCCTCAGTTCATAACAGTGTGTAGGAAGTTGTTTGATAAAGTGGGCAAAGCTTATACTTGGACAGGAAGGCAGAATATAGGAAACTACATGAAAACATGGATAATTAAGAGAAAATGACTGTAAACGGATGAGAACTTTTTTAGAACAGCTCAAAGAGATTCTCCAAGTCAGTTCTTAGTGTAGAAAAGCTAGCTAAAATCCGGGAAATCCTTAATTCAAGTTAAGATGACATGAAACACAGTATGAATCCTATATTCTTTACTTAAAGGAGACTAGAGTGGTAAATGTGTGTTATACAAGGCAGAATACCATTGAAATAGAGAAAGAAACACGTTCGGCAGCTTTGGAAAGCCTTACACTTCACTGAAATATAGTACTACACTCTATAACACAGTTGAGAGACAATGTTCCCGAGCTGCCTCAATTAATAACAGTGTGTAGGAAGTTCTTTGATAAAGTGGGCAAAGCTTATACTTGGACCAGAAGGCAGAATATAGGAAACTACATGAAAACATGGATAATTCAGAGAAAATGATTGTAAACAGATGAGAACTTGTTTAGAACAGCTCAAAGAGATTCTCCGGTCAGTTCTTAGTGTAGAAAAGGTAGCTAAGATCCGGGAAATCCTTAATTCAAGTTAAGATCACATGAAACACTGTATGAATCCTATATTCTTTACTTAAAGGAGACTAGAGTGGTAAATGTGTGTTATACAAGGCAGAATACCATTGAAATAGAGAAAGAAAAACGTTCGGCAGCTTTGCAAAGCCTTACACTTCACTGAAATGTAGTACTACACTCTATAACACTGTTGAGAGACAATGTTCCCGAGCTGCCTCAGGTCATAACAGTGTGTAGGAAGTTGTTTGATAAAGTGGGCAAAGCTTATACTTGGACCAGAAGGCAGAATATAGGAAACTACATGAAAACATGGATAATTCAGAGAAAATGACTGTAAACGGATGAGAACTTGTTTAGAACAGCTCAAAGAGATTCTCCAAGTCAGTTCTTAGTGTAGAAAAGGTAGCTAAGATCCGGGAAATCCTTAATTCAAGTTAAGATGACATGAAACACTGTATGAATCCTATATTCTTTACTTAAAGGAGACTAGAGTGGTAAATGTGTGTTATACAAGGCAGAATACCATTGAAATATAGAAAGAAACACGTTCGGCAGCTTTGGAAAGCCTTACACTTCAGTGAAATATAGTACTACACTCTATAACACAGTTGAGAGACAATGTTCCCGAGCTGCGTCAGTTCATAACAGTGTGTAGGAAGTTGTTTGATAAAGTGGGCAAAGCTTATACTTGGTACAGAAGGCAGAATATAGGAAACTACATGAAAACATGGATAATTCAGAGAAAATGACTGTAAACAGATGAGAACTTGTTTAGAACACCTCAAAGAGATTCTCCGGTCAGTTCTTAGTGTAGAAAAGGTAGATAAGATCTCGGAAATCCTTAATTCGAGTTAAGATCGCATGAAACACTGTACGAATCCTATATTCTTTACTTAAAGGAGACTAGAGTGGTAAATGTGTGTTATACAAGGCAGAATACCATTGAAATAGAGAAAGAAACACGTTCGGCAGCTTTGGAAAGCCTTACACTTCACTGAAATGTAGTACTACACTCTATAACACTGTTGAGAGACAATGTTCCCGAGCTGCCTCAGTTCATAACAGTGTGTAGGAAGTTGTTTGATAAAGTGGGCAAAGCTTATACTTGGACAAGAAGGCAGAATATAGGAAACTACATGAAAACATGGATAATTCAGAGAAAATGACTGTAAACAGATGAGAACTTGTTTAGAACAGCTCAAAGAGATTCTCCGGTCAGTTCTTAGTGTAGAAAAGGTAGCTAAGATCCGGGAAATCCTTAATTCGAGTTAAGATCACATGAAACACTGTACCAATCCTATATTCTTTACTTAAAGGAGACTAGAGTAGTAAATGTGTGTTATACAAGGCAGAATACCATTGAAATAGAGAAAGAAACACGTTCGGCAGCTTTGGAAAGCCTTACACTGCACTGAAATGTAGTACTACACTCTATAAGACAGTTGAGAGACAATGTTCCCGAGCTGCGTCAGTTCATAACAGTGTGTAGGAAGTTGTTTGATAAAGTGGGCAAAGCTTATACTTGGAACAGAAGGCAGAATATAGGAAACTACATGAAAACATGGATAATTCAGAGAAAATGACTGTAAACAGATGAGAACTTGTTTAGAACAGCTCAAAGAGATTCTCCGGTCAGTTCTTAGTGTAGAAAAGGTAGCTAAGATCCGGGAAATCCTTAATTCAAGTTAAGATGACATGAAACACTGTATGAATCCTATATTCTTTACTTAAAGGAGACTAGAGTGGTAAATGTGTGTTATACAAGGCAGAATACCATTGAAATAGAGAAAGAAACACGTTCGGCAGCTTTGGAAAGCCTTACACTTCACTGAAATATAGTACTACACTCTATAACACAGTTGAGAGACAATGTTCCCGAGCTGCGTCAGTTCATAACAGTGTGTAGGAAGTTGTTTGATAAAGTGGGCAAAGCTTATACTTGGACCAGAAGGCAGAATATAGGAAACTACATGAAAACATGGATAATTCAGAGAAAATGACTGTAAACAGATGAGAACTTGTTTAGAACAGCTCAAAGAGATTCTCCGGTCAGTTCTTAGTGTAGAAAAGGTAGCTAAGATCCGGGAAATCCTTAATTCAAGTTAAGATCACATGAAACACTGTATGAATCCTATATTCTTTACTTAAAGGAGACTAGAGTGGTAAATGTGTGTTATACAAGGCAGAATACCATTGAAATAGAGAAAGAAACACGTTCGGCAGCTTTGGAAAGCCTTACACTTCACTGAAATGTAGTACTACACTCTATAACACTGTTGAGAGACAATGTTCCCGAGCTGCCTCAGTTCATAACAGTGTGTAGGAAGTTGTTTGATAAAGTGGGCAAAGCTTATACTTGGACCAGAAGGCAGAATATAGGAAACTACATAAAAACATGGATAATTCAGAGAAAATGACTGTAAACGGATGAGGACTTGTTTAGAACAGCTCAAAGAGATTCTCCAAATCAGTTCTTAGTGTAGAAAAGGTAGCTAAGGTCCGGGAAATCCTTAATTCAAGTTAAGATGACATGAAACACTGTATGAATCCTATATTCTTTACTTAAAGGAGACTAGAGTGGTAAATGTGTGTTATACAAGGCAGAATACCATTGAAATAGAGAAAGAAACACGTTCGGCAGCTTTGGAAAGCCTTACACTTCACTGAAATATAGTACTACACTCTATAACACAGTTGAGAGACAATGTTCCCGAGCTGCGTCAGTTCATAACAGTGTGTAGGAAGTTGTTTGATAAAGTGGGCAAAGCTTATACTTGGACCAGAAGGCAGAATATAGGAAACTACATGAAAACATGGATAATTCAGAGAAAATGACTGTAAACAGATGAGAACTTGTTTAGAACAGCTCAAAGAGATTCTCCGGTCAGTTCTTAGTGTAGAAAAGGTAGATAAGATCTCGGAAATCCTTAATTCGAGTTAAGATCACATGAAACACTGTACGAATCCTATATTCTTTACTTAAAGGAGACTAGAGTGGTAAATGTGTGTTATACAAGGCAGAATACCATTGAAATAGAGAAAGAAACACGTTCGGCAGCTTTGGAAAGCCTTACACTTCACTGAAATATAGTACTACACTCTATAACACAGTTGAGAGACAATGTTCCCGAGCTGCCTCAATTAATAACAGTGTGTAGGAAGTTGTTTGATAAAGTGGGCAAAGCTTATACTTGGACCAGAAGGCAGAATATAGGAAACTACATGAAAACATGGATAATTCAGAGAAAATGACTGTAAACGGATGAGAACTTGTTTAGAACAGCTCAAAGAGATTCTCCAAGTCAGTTCTTAGTGTAGAAAAGGTAGCTAAGATCCGGGAAACCCTTAATTCAAGTTAAGATGACATGAAACACTGTATGAATCCTATATTCTTTACTTAAAGGAGACTAGAGTGGTAAATGTGTGTTATACAAGGCAGAATACCATTGAAATATAGAAAGAAACACGTTCGGCAGCTTTGGAAAGCCTTACACTTCACTGAAATATAGTACTACACTCTATAACACAGTTGAGAGACAATGTTCCCGAGCTGCGTCAGTTCATAACAGTGTGTAGGAAGTTGTTTGATAAAGTGGGCAAAGCTTATACTTGGACCAGAAGGCAGAATATAGGAAACTACATGAAAACATGGATAATTCAGAGAAAATGACTGTAAACGGATGAGAACTTGTTTAGAACAGCTCAAAGAGATTCTCCAAGTCAGTTCTTAGTGTAGAAAAGGTAGCTAAGATCCGGGAAATCCTTAATTCGAGTTAAGATCACATGAAACACTGTATGAATCCTATATTCTTTACTTAAAGGAGACTAGAGTGGTAAATGTGTGTTATACAAGGCAGAATACCATTGAAATATAGAAAGAAACACGTTCGGCAGCTTTGGAAAGCCTTACACTGCACTGAAATGTAGTACTACACTCTATAAGACAGTTGAGAGACAATGTTCCCGAGCTGCCTCAGTTCATAACAGTGTGTAGGAAGTTGTTTGATAAAGTGGGCAAAGCTTATATTTGGACCAGAAGGCAGAATATAGGAAACTACATGAAAACATGGATAATTCAGAGAAATGACTGTAAACAGATGAGAGCTTTTTTAGAACAGGTCAAAGAGATTCTCCTGTCAGTTCTTAGTGTAGAAAAGGTAGCTAAGATCCGGGAAATCCTTAATTCAAGTTAAGATTACATGAAACACTGTATGAATCCTATATTCTTTACTTAAAGGAGACTAGAGTGGTAAATGTGTGTTATACAAGGCAGAATACCATTGAAATAGAGAAAGAAACACGTTCGGTAGCTTTGGAAAGCTTTACACTTCACTGAAATGTAGTACTACACTCTATAACACAGTTGAGAGACAATGTTCCCGAGCTGCGTCAGTTCATATCAGTGTGTAGGAAGTTGTTTGATAAAGTGGGCAAAGCTTATACTTGGACCAGAAGGCAGAATATAGGAAACTACATGAAAACATGGATAATTCAGAGAAAATGACTGTAAACAGATGAGAACTTGTTTAGAACAGCTCAAAGAGATTCTCCGGTCAGTTCTTAGTGTAGAAAAGGTAGCTAAGATCCGGGAAATCCTTAATTCAAGTTAAGATCACATGAAACACTGTATGAATCCTATATTCTTTACTTAAAGGAGACTAGAGTGGTAAATGTGTGTTATACAAGGCAGAATACCATTGAAATAGAGAAAGAAACACGTTCGGCAGCTTTGGAAAGCCTTACACTTCACTGAAATGTAGTACTACACTCTATAACACTGTTGAGAGACAATGTTCCCGAGCTGCCTCAGTTCATAACAGTGTGTAGGAAGTTGTTTGATAAAGTGGGCAAAGCTTATACTTGGACCAGAAGGCAGAATATAGGAAACTACATGAAAACATGGATAATTCAGAGAAAATGACTGTAAACGGATGAGGACTTGTTTAGAACAGCTCAAAGAGATTCTCCAAATCAGTTCTTAGTGTAGAAAAGGTAGCTAAGGTCCGGGAAATCCTTAATTCAAGTTAAGATGACATGAAACACTGTATGAATCCTATATTCTTTACTTAAAGGAGACTAGAGTGGTAAATGTGTGTTATACAAGGCAGAATACCATTGAAATAGAGAAAGAAACACGTTCGGCAGCTTTGGAAAGCCTTACACTTCACTGAAATGTAGTACTACACTCTATAACACAGTTGAGAGACAATGTTCCCGAGCTGCGTCAGTTCATAACAGTGTGTAGGAAGTTGTTTGATAAAGTGGGCAAAGCTTATACTTGGACCAGAAGGCAGAATATAGGAAACTACATGAAAACATGGATAATTCAGAGAAAATGACTGTAAACAGATGAGAACTTGTTTAGAACAGCTCAAAGAGATTCTCCGGTCAGTTCTTAGTGTAGAAAAGGTAGCTAAGATCCGGGAAATCCTTAATTCAAGTTAAGATCACATGAAACACTGTATGAATCCTATATTCTTTACTTAAAGGAGACTAGAGTGGTAAATGTGTGTTATACAAGGCAGAATACCATTGAAATAGAGAAAGAAACACGTTCGGCAGCTTTGGAAAGCCTTACACTTCACTGAAATGTAGTACTACACTCTATAACACTGTTGAGAGACAATGTTCCCGAGCTGCCTCAGTTCATAACAGTGTGTAGGAAGTTGTTTGATAAAGTGGGCAAAGCTTATACTTGGACCAGAAGGCAGAATATAGGAAACTACATGAAAACATGGATAATTCAGAGAAAATGACTGTAAACGGATGAGAACTTGTTTAGAACAGCTCAAAGAGATTCTCCAAGTCAGTTCTTAGTGTAGAAAAGGTAGCTAAGATCCGGGAAATCCTTAATTCGAGTTAAGATCACATGAAACACTGTATGAATCCTATATTCTTTACTTAAAGGAGACTAGAGTGGTAAATGTGTGTTATACAAGGCAGAATACCATTGAAATATAGAAAGAAACACGTTCGGCAGCTTTGGAAAGCCTTACACTGCACTGAAATGTAGTACTACACTCTATAAGACAGTTGAGAGACAATGTTCCCGAGCTGCCTCAGTTCATAACAGTGTGTAGGAAGTTGTTTGATAAAGTGGGCAAAGCTTATATTTGGACCAGAAGGCAGAATATAGGAAACTACATGAAAACATGGATAATTCAGAGAAATGACTGTAAACAGATGAGAGCTTTTTTAGAACAGGTCAAAGAGATTCTCCTGTCAGTTCTTAGTGTAGAAAAGGTAGCTAAGATCCGGGAAATCCTTAATTCAAGTTAAGATTACATGAAACACTGTATGAATCCTATATTCTTTACTTAAAGGAGACTAGAGTGGTAAATGTGTGTTATACAAGGCAGAATACCATTGAAATAGAGAAAGAAACACGTTCGGTAGCTTTGGAAAGCTTTACACTTCACTGAAATGTAGTACTACACTCTATAACACAGTTGAGAGACAATGTTCCCGAGCTGCGTCAGTTCATAACAGTGTGTAGGAAGTTGTTTGATAAAGTGGGCAAAGCTTATACTTGGAACAGAAGGCAGAATATAGGAAACTACATGAAAACATGGATAATTCAGAGAAAATGACTGTAAACAGATGAGAACTTGTTTAGAACAGCTCAAAGAGATTCTCCGGTCAGTTCTTAGTGTAGAAAAGGTAGCTAAGATCCGGGAAATCCTTAATTCAAGTTAAGATGACATGAAACACTGTATGAATCCTATATTCTTTACTTAAAGGAGACTAGAGTGGTAAATGTGTGTTATACAAGGCAGAATACCATTGAAATAGAGAAAGAAACACGTTCGGCAGCTTTGGAAAGCCTTACACTTCACTGAAATATAGTACTACACTCTATAACACAGTTGAGAGACAATGTTCCCGAGCTGCGTCAGTTCATAACAGTGTGTAGGAAGTTGTTTGATAAAGTGGGCAAAGCTTATACTTGGACCAGAAGGCAGAATATAGGAAACTACATGAAAACATGGATAATTCAGAGAAAATGACTGTAAACAGATGAGAACTTGTTTAGAACAGCTCAAAGAGATTCTCCGGTCAGTTCTTAGTGTAGAAAAGGTAGCTAAGATCCGGGAAATCCTTAATTCAAGTTAAGATCACATGAAACACTGTATGAATCCTATATTCTTTACTTAAAGGAGACTAGAGTGGTAAATGTGTGTTATACAAGGCAGAATACCATTGAAATAGAGAAAGAAACACGTTCGGCAGCTTTGGAAAGCCTTACACTTCACTGAAATGTAGTACTACACTCTATAACACTGTTGAGAGACAATGTTCCCGAGCTGCCTCAGTTCATAACAGTGTGTAGGAAGTTGTTTGATAAAGTGGGCAAAGCTTATACTTGGACCAGAAGGCAGAATATAGGAAACTACATAAAAACATGGATAATTCAGAGAAAATGACTGTAAACGGATGAGGACTTGTTTAGAACAGCTCAAAGAGATTCTCCAAATCAGTTCTTAGTGTAGAAAAGGTAGCTAAGGTCCGGGAAATCCTTAATTCAAGTTAAGATGACATGAAACACTGTATGAATCCTATATTCTTTACTTAAAGGAGACTAGAGTGGTAAATGTGTGTTATACAAGGCAGAATACCATTGAAATAGAGAAAGAAACACGTTCGGCAGCTTTGGAAAGCCTTACACTTCACTGAAATATAGTACTACACTCTATAACACAGTTGAGAGACAATGTTCCCGAGCTGCGTCAGTTCATAACAGTGTGTAGGAAGTTGTTTGATAAAGTGGGCAAAGCTTATACTTGGACCAGAAGGCAGAATATAGGAAACTACATGAAAACATGGATAATTCAGAGAAAATGACTGTAAACAGATGAGAACTTGTTTAGAACAGCTCAAAGAGATTCTCCGGTCAGTTCTTAGTGTAGAAAAGGTAGATAAGATCTCGGAAATCCTTAATTCGAGTTAAGATCACATGAAACACTGTACGAATCCTATATTCTTTACTTAAAGGAGACTAGAGTGGTAAATGTGTGTTATACAAGGCAGAATACCATTGAAATAGAGAAAGAAACACGTTCGGCAGCTTTGGAAAGCCTTACACTTCACTGAAATATAGTACTACACTCTATAACACAGTTGAGAGACAATGTTCCCGAGCTGCCTCAATTAATAACAGTGTGTAGGAAGTTGTTTGATAAAGTGGGCAAAGCTTATACTTGGACCAGAAGGCAGAATATAGGAAACTACATGAAAACATGGATAATTCAGAGAAAATGACTGTAAACGGATGAGAACTTGTTTAGAACAGCTCAAAGAGATTCTCCAAGTCAGTTCTTAGTGTAGAAAAGGTAGCTAAGATCCGGGAAACCCTTAATTCAAGTTAAGATGACATGAAACACTGTATGAATCCTATATTCTTTACTTAAAGGAGACTAGAGTGGTAAATGTGTGTTATACAAGGCAGAATACCATTGAAATATAGAAAGAAACACGTTCGGCAGCTTTGGAAAGCCTTACACTTCACTGAAATATAGTACTACACTCTATAACACAGTTGAGAGACAATGTTCCCGAGCTGCGTCAGTTCATAACAGTGTGTAGGAAGTTGTTTGATAAAGTGGGCAAAGCTTATACTTGGACCAGAAGGCAGAATATAGGAAACTACATGAAAACATGGATAATTCAGAGAAAATGACTGTAAACGGATGAGAACTTGTTTAGAACAGCTCAAAGAGATTCTCCAAGTCAGTTCTTAGTGTAGAAAAGGTAGCTAAGATCCGGGAAATCCTTAATTCGAGTTAAGATCACATGAAACACTGTATGAATCCTATATTCTTTACTTAAAGGAGACTAGAGTGGTAAATGTGTGTTATACAAGGCAGAATACCATTGAAATATAGAAAGAAACACGTTCGGCAGCTTTGGAAAGCCTTACACTGCACTGAAATGTAGTACTACACTCTATAAGACAGTTGAGAGACAATGTTCCCGAGCTGCCTCAGTTCATAACAGTGTGTAGGAAGTTGTTTGATAAAGTGGGCAAAGCTTATATTTGGACCAGAAGGCAGAATATAGGAAACTACATGAAAACATGGATAATTCAGAGAAATGACTGTAAACAGATGAGAGCTTTTTTAGAACAGGTCAAAGAGATTCTCCTGTCAGTTCTTAGTGTAGAAAAGGTAGCTAAGATCCGGGAAATCCTTAATTCAAGTTAAGATTACATGAAACACTGTATGAATCCTATATTCTTTACTTAAAGGAGACTAGAGTGGTAAATGTGTGTTATACAAGGCAGAATACCATTGAAATAGAGAAAGAAACACGTTCGGTAGCTTTGGAAAGCTTTACACTTCACTGAAATGTAGTACTACACTCTATAACACAGTTGAGAGACAATGTTCCCGAGCTGCGTCAGTTCATATCAGTGTGTAGGAAGTTGTTTGATAAAGTGGGCAAAGCTTATACTTGGACCAGAAGGCAGAATATAGGAAACTACATGAAAACATGGATAATTCAGAGAAAATGACTGTAAACAGATGAGAACTTGTTTAGAACAGCTCAAAGAGATTCTCCGGTCAGTTCTTAGTGTAGAAAAGGTAGCTAAGATCCGGGAAATCCTTAATTCAAGTTAAGATCACATGAAACACTGTATGAATCCTATATTCTTTACTTAAAGGAGACTAGAGTGGTAAATGTGTGTTATACAAGGCAGAATACCATTGAAATAGAGAAAGAAACACGTTCGGCAGCTTTGGAAAGCCTTACACTTCACTGAAATGTAGTACTACACTCTATAACACTGTTGAGAGACAATGTTCCCGAGCTGCCTCAGTTCATAACAGTGTGTAGGAAGTTGTTTGATAAAGTGGGCAAAGCTTATACTTGGACCAGAAGGCAGAATATAGGAAACTACATGAAAACATGGATAATTCAGAGAAAATGACTGTAAACGGATGAGGACTTGTTTAGAACAGCTCAAAGAGATTCTCCAAATCAGTTCTTAGTGTAGAAAAGGTAGCTAAGGTCCGGGAAATCCTTAATTCAAGTTAAGATGACATGAAACACTGTATGAATCCTATATTCTTTACTTAAAGGAGACTAGAGTGGTAAATGTGTGTTATACAAGGCAGAATACCATTGAAATAGAGAAAGAAACACGTTCGGCAGCTTTGGAAAGCCTTACACTTCACTGAAATGTAGTACTACACTCTATAACACAGTTGAGAGACAATGTTCCCGAGCTGCGTCAGTTCATAACAGTGTGTAGGAAGTTGTTTGATAAAGTGGGCAAAGCTTATACTTGGACCAGAAGGCAGAATATAGGAAACTACATGAAAACATGGATAATTCAGAGAAAATGACTGTAAACAGATGAGAACTTGTTTAGAACAGCTCAAAGAGATTCTCCGGTCAGTTCTTAGTGTAGAAAAGGTAGCTAAGATCCGGGAAATCCTTAATTCAAGTTAAGATCACATGAAACACTGTATGAATCCTATATTCTTTACTTAAAGGAGACTAGAGTGGTAAATGTGTGTTATACAAGGCAGAATACCATTGAAATAGAGAAAGAAACACGTTCGGCAGCTTTGGAAAGCCTTACACTTCACTGAAATGTAGTACTACACTCTATAACACTGTTGAGAGACAATGTTCCCGAGCTGCCTCAGTTCATAACAGTGTGTAGGAAGTTGTTTGATAAAGTGGGCAAAGCTTATACTTGGACCAGAAGGCAGAATATAGGAAACTACATGAAAACATGGATAATTCAGAGAAAATGACTGTAAACGGATGAGAACTTGTTTAGAACAGCTCAAAGAGATTCTCCAAGTCAGTTCTTAGTGTAGAAAAGGTAGCTAAGATCCGGGAAATCCTTAATTCGAGTTAAGATCACATGAAACACTGTATGAATCCTATATTCTTTACTTAAAGGAGACTAGAGTGGTAAATGTGTGTTATACAAGGCAGAATACCATTGAAATATAGAAAGAAACACGTTCGGCAGCTTTGGAAAGCCTTACACTGCACTGAAATGTAGTACTACACTCTATAAGACAGTTGAGAGACAATGTTCCCGAGCTGCCTCAGTTCATAACAGTGTGTAGGAAGTTGTTTGATAAAGTGGGCAAAGCTTATATTTGGACCAGAAGGCAGAATATAGGAAACTACATGAAAACATGGATAATTCAGAGAAATGACTGTAAACAGATGAGAGCTTTTTTAGAACAGGTCAAAGAGATTCTCCTGTCAGTTCTTAGTGTAGAAAAGGTAGCTAAGATCCGGGAAATCCTTAATTCAAGTTAAGATTACATGAAACACTGTATGAATCCTATATTCTTTACTTAAAGGAGACTAGAGTGGTAAATGTGTGTTATACAAGGCAGAATACCATTGAAATAGAGAAAGAAACACGTTCGGTAGCTTTGGAAAGCTTTACACTTCACTGAAATGTAGTACTACACTCTATAACACAGTTGAGAGACAATGTTCCCGAGCTGCGTCAGTTCATAACAGTGTGTAGGAAGTTGTTTGATAAAGTGGGCAAAGCTTATACTTGGACCAGAAGGCAGAATATAGGAAACTACATGAAAACATGGATAATTCAGAGAAAATGACTGTAAACAGATGAGAACTTGTTTAGAACAGCTCAAAGAGATTCTCCGGTCAGTTCTTAGTGTAGAAAAGGTAGCTAAGATCCGGGAAATCCTTAATTCAAGTTAAGATCACATGAAACACTGTATGAATCCTATATTCTTTACTTAAAGGAGACTAGAGTGGTAAATGTGTGTTATACAAGGCAGAATACCATTGAAATAGAGAAAGAAACACGTTCGGCAGCTTTGGAAAGCCTTACACTTCACTGAAATGTAGTACTACACTCTATAACACTGTTGAGAGACAATGTTCCCGAGCTGCCTCAGTTCATAACAGTGTGTAGGAAGTTGTTTGATAAAGTGGGCAAAGCTTATACTTGGACCAGAAGGCAGAATATAGGAAACTACATGAAAACATGGATAATTCAGAGAAAATGACTGTAAACGGATGAGGACTTGTTTAGAACAGCTCAAAGAGATTCTCCAAATCAGTTCTTAGTGTAGAAAAGGTAGCTAAGGTCCGGGAAATCCTTAATTCAAGTTAAGATGACATGAAACACTGTATGAATCCTATATTCTTTACTTAAAGGAGACTAGAGTGGTAAATGTGTGTTATACAAGGCAGAATACCATTGAAATAGAGAAAGAAACACGTTCGGCAGCTTTGGAAAGCCTTACACTTCACTGAAATATAGTACTACACTCTATAACACAGTTGAGAGACAATGTTCCCGAGCTGCGTCAGTTCATAACAGTGTGTAGGAAGTTGTTTGATAAAGTGGGCAAAGCTTATACTTGGACCAGAAGGCAGAATATAGGAAACTACATGAAAACATGGATAATTCAGAGAAAATGACTGTAAACAGATGAGAACTTGTTTAGAACAGCTCAAAGAGATTCTCCGGTCAGTTCTTAGTGTAGAAAAGGTAGATAAGATCCGGGAAATCCTTAATTCGAGTTAAGATCACATGAAACACTGTACGAATCCTATATTCTTTACTTAAAGTCGACTAGAGTGGTAAATGTGTGTTATACAAGGCAGAATACCATTGAAATAGAGAAAGAAACACGTTCGGCAGCTTTGGAAAGCCTTACACTTCACTGAAATATAGTACTACACTCTATAACACAGTTGAGAGACAATGTTCCCGAGCTGCCTCAATTAATAACAGTGTGTAGGAAGTTGTTTGATAAAGTGGGCAAAGCTTATACTTGGACCAGAAGGCAGAATATAGGAAACTACATGAAAACATGGATAATTCAGAGAAAATGACTGTAAACGGATGAGAACTTGTTTAGAACAGCTCAAAGAGATTCTCCAAGTCAGTTCTTAGTGTAGAAAAGGTAGCTAAGATCCGGGAAACCCTTAATTCAAGTTAAGATGACATGAAACACTGTATGAATCCTATATTCTTTACTTAAAGGAGACTAGAGTGGTAAATGTGTGTTATACAAGGCAGAATACCATTGAAATATAGAAAGAAACACGTTCGGCAGCTTTGGAAAGCCTTACACTTCACTGAAATATAGTACTACACTCTATAACACAGTTGAGAGACAATGTTCCCGAGCTGCGTCAGTTCATAACAGTGTGTAGGAAGTTGTTTGATAAAGTGGGCAAAGCTTATACTTGGTACAGAAGGCAGAATATAGGAAACTACATGAAAACATGGATAATTCAGAGAAAATGACTGTAAACAGATGAGAACTTGTTTAGAACAGCTCAAAGAGATTCTCCGGTCAGTTCTTAGTGTAGTAAAGGTAGCTAAGATCCGGGAAATCCTTAATTCGAGTTAAGATGACATGAAACACTGTTTGAATCCTATATTCTTTACTTAAAGGAGAATAGAGAGGTAAATGTGTGTTATACAAGGCAGAATACCATTGAAATAGAGAAAGAAACACGTTCGGCAGCTTTGGAAAGCCTTACACTTCACTGAAATGTAGTACTACACTCTATAACACAGTTGAGAGACAATGTTTCCGAGCTGCCTCAGTTAATAACAGTGTGTAGGAAGTTGTTTGATAAAGTGGGCAAAGCTTATACTTGGACCAGAAGGCAGAATATAGGAAACTACATGAAAACATTTATAATTCAGAGAAAATGACTGTAAACGGATGAGAACTTGTTTAGAACAGCTCAAAGAGATTCTCCGGTCAGTTCTTAGTGTAGTAAAGGTAGCTAAGATCCGGGAAATCCTTAATTCGAGTTAAGATGACAAGAAAAACTGTATGAATCCTATATTCTTTACTTTAAGGAGACTAGAGTGGTAAATGTGTGTTATACAAGGCAGAATACCATTGAAATAGAGAAAGAAACACGTTCGGCAGCTTTGGAAAGCCTTACACTTAACTAAAATATAGTACTACACTCTATAACACAGTTGAGAGACAATTTTCCCGAGCTGCCTCAGTTCATAACAGTGTGTAGGAAGTTGTTTGATAAAGTGGGCAAAGCTTATACTTGGACCAGAAGGCAGAATATAGGAAACTACATGAAAACATGGATAATTCAGAGAAAATGACTGTAAACAGATGAGAACTTGTTTAGAACAGCTCAAAGAGATTCTCCGGTCAGTTCTTAGTGTAGAAAAGGTAGCTAAGTTCCGGGAAATCCTTAATTCAAGTTAAGATCACATGAAGCACTGTATGAATCCTATATTCTTTACTTAAAGGAGACCAGAGTGGTAAATGTGTGTTATACAGGGCAGAATACCATTGAAATAGAGAAAGAAACACGTTCGGCAGCTTTGGAAAGCCTTACACTTCACTGAAATGTAGTACTACACTCTATAACACAGTTGAGAGACAATGTTCCCGAGCATCCTCAGTTCATAACAGGGTGTAGGAAGTTGTTTGATAAAGTGGGCAAAGCTTATACTTGGACCAGAAGGCAGAATATAGGAAACTACATGAAAACATGGATAATTCAGAGAAAATGACTGTAAACGGATGAGAACTTGTTTAGAACAGCTCAAAGAGATTCTCCAAGTCAGTTCTTAGTGTAGAAAAGGAGCTAAAATCCGGGAAATCCTTAATTCAAGTTAAGATGACATGAAACACTGTATGAATCCTATATTCTTTACTTAAAGTCGACTAGAGTGGTAAATGTGTGTTATACAAGGCAGAATACCATTGAAATAGAGAAAGAAACACGTTCGGCAGCTTTGGAAAGCCTTACACTTCACTGAAATGTAGTACTACACTCTATAACACAGTTGAGAGACAATGTTCCCGAGCTGCGTCAGTTCATAACAGTGTGTAGGAAGTTGCTTGATAAAGTGGGCAAAGCTTATACTTGGACCAGAAGGCAGAATATAGGAAACTACATGAAAACATGGATAATTCAGAGAAAATGACTGTAAACAGATGAGAACTTGTTTAGAACAGCTCAAAGAGATTCTCCGGTCAGTTCTTAGTGTAGAAAAGGTAGCTAATATCCGGGAAATCCTTAATTCAAGTTAAGATCACATGAAGCACTGTATGAATCCTATATTCTTTACTTAAAGGAGACCAGAGTGGTAAATGTGTGTTATACAAGGCAGAATACCATTGAAATAGAGAAAGAAACACGTTCGGCAGCTTTGGAAAGCCTTACACTTCACTGAAATGTAGTACTACACTCTATAACACAGTTGAGAGACAATGTTTCCGAGCTGCCTCAGTTCATAACAGTGTGTAGGAAGTTGTTTGATAAAGTGGGCAAAGCTTATACTTGGACAGGAAGGCAGAATATAGGAAACTACATGAAAACATGGATAATTCAGAGAAAATGACTGTAAACGGATGAGAACTTGTTTAGAACAGCTCAAAGAGATTCTCCAAGTCAGTTCTTAGTGTAGAAAAGGTAGCTAAAATCCGGGAAATCCTTAATTCAAGTTAAGATGACATGAAACACTGTATGAATCCTATATTCTTTACTTAAAGGAGACTAGAGTGGTAAATGTGTGTTATACAAGGCAGAATACCATTGAAATAGAGAAAGAAACACGTTCGGCAGCTTTGGAAAGCCTTACACTTCACTGAAATATAGTACTACACTCTATAACACAGTTGAGAGACAATGTTCCCGAGCTGCGTCAGTTCATAACAGTGTGTAGGAAGTTGCTTGATAAAGTGGGCAAAGCTTATACTTGGACCAGAAGGCAGAATATAGGAAACTACATGAAAACATGGATAATTCAGAGAAAATGACTGTAAACAGATGAGAACTTTTTTAGAACAGCTCAGAGATTCTCCGGTCAGTTCTTAGTGTAGAAAAGGTAGCTAAGATCCGGGAAATCCTTAATTCAAGTTAAGATGACATGAAACACTGTATGAATCCTATATTCTTTACTTAAAGGAGACTAGAGTGGTAAATGTGTGTTATACAAGGCAGAATACCATTGAAATAGAGAAAGAAACACGTTCGGTAGCTTTGGAAAGCTTTACACTTCACTGAAATGTAGTACTACACTCTATAACACAGTTGAGAGACAATGTTCCCGAGCTGCGTCAGTTCATAACAGTGTGTAGGAAGTTGTTTGATAAAGTGGGCAAAGCTTATACTTGGACCAGAAGGCAGAATATAGGAAACTACATGAAAACATGGATAATTCAGAGAAAATGACTGTAAACAGATGAGAACTTGTTTAGAACAGCTCAAAGAGATTCTCCGGTCAGTTCTTAGTGTAGAAAAGGTAGCTAAGATCCGGGAAATCCTTAATTCAAGTTAAGATCACATGAAACACTGTATGAATCCTATATTCTTTACTTAAAGGAGACTAGAGTGGTAAATGTGTGTTATACAAGGCAGAATACCATTGAAATAGAGAAAGAAACACGTTCGGCAGCTTTGGAAAGCCTTACACTTCACTGAAATGTAGTACTACACTCTATAACACTGTTGAGAGACAATGTTCCCGAGCTGCCTCAGTTCATAACAGTGTGTAGGAAGTTGTTTGATAAAGTGGGCAAAGCTTATACTTGGACCAGAAGGCAGAATATAGGAAACTACATGAAAACATGGATAATTCAGAGAAAATGACTGTAAACGGATGAGGACTTGTTTAGAACAGCTCAAAGAGATTCTCCAAATCAGTTCTTAGTGTAGAAAAGGTAGCTAAGGTCCGGGAAATCCTTAATTCAAGTTAAGATGACATGAAACACTGTATGAATCCTATATTCTTTACTTAAAGGAGACTAGAGTGGTAAATGTGTGTTATACAAGGCAGAATACCATTGAAATAGAGAAAGAAACACGTTCGGCAGCTTTGGAAAGCCTTACACTTCACTGAAATATAGTACTACACTCTATAACACAGTTGAGAGACAATGTTCCCGAGCTGCGTCAGTTCATAACAGTGTGTAGGAAGTTGTTTGATAAAGTGGGCAAAGCTTATACTTGGACCAGAAGGCAGAATATAGGAAACTACATGAAAACATGGATAATTCAGAGAAAATGACTGTAAACAGATGAGAACTTGTTTAGAACAGCTCAAAGAGATTCTCCGGTCAGTTCTTAGTGTAGAAAAGGTAGATAAGATCCGGGAAATCCTTAATTCGAGTTAAGATCACATGAAACACTGTACGAATCCTATATTCTTTACTTAAAGTCGACTAGAGTGGTAAATGTGTGTTATACAAGGCAGAATACCATTGAAATAGAGAAAGAAACACGTTCGGCAGCTTTGGAAAGCCTTACACTTCACTGAAATATAGTACTACACTCTATAACACAGTTGAGAGACAATGTTCCCGAGCTGCCTCAATTAATAACAGTGTGTAGGAAGTTGTTTGATAAAGTGGGCAAAGCTTATACTTGGACCAGAAGGCAGAATATAGGAAACTACATGAAAACATGGATAATTCAGAGAAAATGACTGTAAACGGATGAGAACTTGTTTAGAACAGCTCAAAGAGATTCTCCAAGTCAGTTCTTAGTGTAGAAAAGGTAGCTAAGATCCGGGAAACCCTTAATTCAAGTTAAGATGACATGAAACACTGTATGAATCCTATATTCTTTACTTAAAGGAGACTAGAGTGGTAAATGTGTGTTATACAAGGCAGAATACCATTGAAATATAGAAAGAAACACGTTCGGCAGCTTTGGAAAGCCTTACACTTCACTGAAATATAGTACTACACTCTATAACACAGTTGAGAGACAATGTTCCCGAGCTGCGTCAGTTCATAACAGTGTGTAGGAAGTTGTTTGATAAAGTGGGCAAAGCTTATACTTGGTACAGAAGGCAGAATATAGGAAACTACATGAAAACATGGATAATTCAGAGAAAATGACTGTAAACAGATGAGAACTTGTTTAGAACAGCTCAAAGAGATTCTCCGGTCAGTTCTTAGTGTAGTAAAGGTAGCTAAGATCCGGGAAATCCTTAATTCGAGTTAAGATGACATGAAACACTGTTTGAATCCTATATTCTTTACTTAAAGGAGAGTAGAGAGGTAAATGTGTGTTATACAAGGCAGAATACCATTGAAATAGAGAAAGAAACACGTTCGGCAGCTTTGGAAAGCCTTACACTTCACTGAAATGTAGTACTACACTCTATAACACAGTTGAGAGACAATGTTTCCGAGCTGCCTCAGTTAATAACAGTGTGTAGGAAGTTGTTTGATAAAGTGGGCAAAGCTTATACTTGGACCAGAAGGCAGAATATAGGAAACTACATGAAAACATTTATAATTCAGAGAAAATGACTGTAAACGGATGAGAACTTGTTTAGAACAGCTCAAAGAGATTCTCCGGTCAGTTCTTAGTGTAGTAAAGGTAGCTAAGATCCGGGAAATCCTTAATTCGAGTTAAGATGACAAGAAAAACTGTATGAATCCTATATTCTTTACTTTAAGGAGACTAGAGTGGTAAATGTGTGTTATACAAGGCAGAATACCATTGAAATAGAGAAAGAAACACGTTCGGCAGCTTTGGAAAGCCTTACACTTAACTGAAATATAGTACTACACTCTATAACACAGTTGAGAGACAATTTTCCCGAGCTGCCTCAGTTCATAACAGTGTGTAGGAAGTTGTTTGATAAAGTGGGCAAAGCTTATACTTGGACCAGAAGGCAGAATATAGGAAACTACATGAAAACATGGATAATTCAGAGAAAATGACTGTAAACAGATGAGAACTTGTTTAGAACAGCTCAAAGAGATTCTCCGGTCAGTTCTTAGTGTAGAAAAGGTAGCTAAGTTCCGGGAAATCCTTAATTCAAGTTAAGATCACATGAAGCACTGTATGAATCCTATATTCTTTACTTAAAGGAGACCAGAGTGGTAAATGTGTGTTATACAGGGCAGAATACCATTGAAATAGAGAAAGAAACACGTTCGGCAGCTTTGGAAAGCCTTACACTTCACTGAAATGTAGTACTACACTCTATAACACAGTTGAGAGACAATGTTCCCGAGCATCCTCAGTTCATAACAGGGTGTAGGAAGTTGTTTGATAAAGTGGGCAAAGCTTATACTTGGACCAGAAGGCAGAATATAGGAAACTACATGAAAACATGGATAATTCAGAGAAAATGACTGTAAACGGATGAGAACTTGTTTAGAACAGCTCAAAGAGATTCTCCAAGTCAGTTCTTAGTGTAGAAAAGGAGCTAAAATCCGGGAAATCCTTAATTCAAGTTAAGATGACATGAAACACTGTATGAATCCTATATTCTTTACTTAAAGTCGACTAGAGTGGTAAATGTGTGTTATACAAGGCAGAATACCATTGAAATAGAGAAAGAAACACGTTCGGCAGCTTTGGAAAGCCTTACACTTCACTGAAATGTAGTACTACACTCTATAACACAGTTGAGAGACAATGTTCCCGAGCTGCGTCAGTTCATAACAGTGTGTAGGAAGTTGCTTGATAAAGTGGGCAAAGCTTATACTTGGACCAGAAGGCAGAATATAGGAAACTACATGAAAACATGGATAATTCAGAGAAAATGACTGTAAACAGATGAGAACTTGTTTAGAACAGCTCAAAGAGATTCTCCGGTCAGTTCTTAGTGTAGAAAAGGTAGCTAATATCCGGGAAATCCTTAATTCAAGTTAAGATCACATGAAGCACTGTATGAATCCTATATTCTTTACTTAAAGGAGACCAGAGTGGTAAATGTGTGTTATACAAGGCAGAATACCATTGAAATAGAGAAAGAAACACGTTCGGCAGCTTTGGAAAGCCTTACACTTCACTGAAATGTAGTACTACACTCTATAACACAGTTGAGAGACAATGTTTCCGAGCTGCCTCAGTTCATAACAGTGTGTAGGAAGTTGTTTGATAAAGTGGGCAAAGCTTATACTTGGACAGGAAGGCAGAATATAGGAAACTACATGAAAACATGGATAATTCAGAGAAAATGACTGTAAACGGATGAGAACTTGTTTAGAACAGCTCAAAGAGATTCTCCAAGTCAGTTCTTAGTGTAGAAAAGGTAGCTAAAATCCGGGAAATCCTTAATTCAAGTTAAGATGACATGAAACACTGTATGAATCCTATATTCTTTACTTAAAGGAGACTAGAGTGGTAAATGTGTGTTATACAAGGCAGAATACCATTGAAATAGAGAAAGAAACACGTTCGGCAGCTTTGGAAAGCCTTACACTTCACTGAAATATAGTACTACACTCTATAACACAGTTGAGAGACAATGTTCCCGAGCTGCGTCAGTTCATAACAGTGTGTAGGAAGTTGCTTGATAAAGTGGGCAAAGCTTATACTTGGACCAGAAGGCAGAATATAGGAAACTACATGAAAACATGGATAATTCAGAGAAAATGACTGTAAACAGATGAGAACTTTTTTAGAACAGCTCAGAGATTCTCCGGTCAGTTCTTAGTGTAGAAAAGGTAGCTAAGATCCGGGAAATCCTTAATTCAAGTTAAGATGACATGAAACACTGTATGAATCCTATATTCTTTACTTAAAGGAGACTAGAGTGGTAAATGTGTGTTATACAAGGCAGAATACCATTGAAATAGAGAAAGAAACACGTTCGGTAGCTTTGGAAAGCTTTACACTTCACTGAAATGTAGTACTACACTCTATAACACAGTTGAGAGACAATGTTCCCGAGCTGCGTCAGTTCATAACAGTGTGTAGGAAGTTGTTTGATAAAGTGGGCAAAGCTTATACTTGGACCAGAAGGCAGAATATAGGAAACTACATGAAAACATGGATAATTCAGAGAAAATGACTGTAAACAGATGAGAACTTGTTTAGAACAGCTCAAAGAGATTCTCCGGTCAGTTCTTAGTGTAGAAAAGGTAGCTAAGATCCGGGAAATCCTTAATTCAAGTTTAGATCACATGAAACACTGTATGAATCCTATATTCTTTACTTAAAGGAGACTAGAGTGGTAAATGTGTGTTATACAAGGCAGAATACCATTGAAATAGAGAAAGAAACACGTTCGGCAGCTTTGGAAAGCCTTACACTTCACTGAAATGTAGTACTACACTCTATAACACTGTTGAGAGACAATGTTCCCGAGCTGCCTCAGTTCATAACAGTGTGTAGGAAGTTGTTTGATAAAGTGGGCAAAGCTTATACTTGGACCAGAAGGCAGAATATAGGAAACTACATGAAAACATGGATAATTCAGAGAAAATGATTGTAAACGGATGAGGACTTGTTTAGAACAGCTCAAAGAGATTCTCCAAATCAGTTCTTAGTGTAGAAAAGGTAGCTAAGGTCCGGGAAATCCTTAATTCAAGTTAAGATGACATGAAACACTGTATGAATCCTATATTCTTTACTTAAAGGAGACTAGAGTGGTAAATGTGTGTTATACAAGGCAGAATACCATTGAAATAGAGAAAGAAACACGTTCGGCAGCTTTGGAAAGCCTTACACTTCACTGAAATATAGTACTACACTCTATAACACAGTTGAGAGACAATGTTCCCGAGCTGCGTCAGTTCATAACAGTGTGTAGGAAGTTGTTTGATAAAGTGGGCAAAGCTTATACTTGGACCAGAAGGCAGAATATAGGAAACTACATGAAAACATGGATAATTCAGAGAAAATGACTGTAAACAGATGAGAACTTGTTTAGAACAGCTCAAAGAGATTCTCCGGTCAGTTCTTAGTGTAGAAAAGGTAGATAAGATCCGGGAAATCCTTAATTCGAGTTAAGATCACATGAAACACTGTACGAATCCTATATTCTTTACTTAAAGGAGACTAGAGTGGTAAATTTGTGTTATACAAGGCAGAATACCATTGAAATAGAAAAAGAATCACGTTCGGAAACTTTGGAAAGCCTTACACTTCACTGAAATGTAGTACTACACTCTATAACACAGTTGAGAGACAATGTTCCCGAGCTGCCTCAGTTCATAACATTGTGTAGGAAGTTGTTTGATAAAGTGGGCAAAGCTTATATTTGGACCAGAAGGCAGAATATAGGAAACTACATGAAAACATGGATAATTCAGAGAAATGACTGTAAACAGATGAGAGCTTTTTTAGAACAGGTCAAAGAGATTCTCCTGTCAGTTCTTAGTGTAGAAAAGGTAGCTAAGATCCGGGAAATCCTTAATTCAAGTTAAGATGACATGAAACACTGTATGAATCCTATATTCTTTACTTAAAGGAGACTAGAGTGGTAAATGTGTGTTATACAAGGCAGAATACCTTTGAAATAGAGAAAGAAACACGTTCGGCAGCTTTGGAAAGCCTTACACTTCACTGAAATATAGTACTACACTCTATAACACAGTTGAGAGACAATGTTCCCGAGCTGCGTCAGTTCATAACAGTGTGTAGGAAGTTGTTTGATAAAGTGGGCAAAGCTTATACTTGGACCAGAAGGCAGAATATAGGAAACTACATGAAAACATGGATAATTCAGAGAAAATGACTGTAAACGGATGAGGACTTGTTTAGAACAGCTCAAAGAGATTCTCCAAATCAGTTCTTAGTGTAGAAAAGGTAGCTAAGGTCCGGGAAATCCTTAATTCAAGTTAAGATGACATGAAACACTGTATGAATCCTATATTCTTTACTTAAAGGAGACTAGAGTGGTAAATGTGTGTTATACAAGGCAGAATACCATTGAAATAGAGAAAGAAACACGTTCGGCAGCTTTGGAAAGCCTTACACTTCACTGAAATATAGTACTACACTCTATAACACAGTTGAGAGACAATGTTCCCGAGCTGCGTCAGTTCATAACAGTGTGTAGGAAGTTGTTTGATAAAGTGGGCAAAGCTTATACTTGGACCAGAAGGCAGAATATAGGAAACTACATGAAAACATGGATAATTCAGAGAAAATGACTGTAAACAGATGAGAACTTGTTTAGAACAGCTCAAAGAGATTCTCCGGTCAGTTCTTAGTGTAGAAAAGGTAGATAAGATCCGGGAAATCCTTAATTCGAGTTAAGATCACATGAAACACTGTACGAATCCTATATTCTTTACTTAAAGGAGACTAGAGTGGTAAATTTGTGTTATACAAGGCAGAATACCATTGAAATAGAAAAAGAATCACGTTCGGAAACTTTGGAAAGCCTTACACTTCACTGAAATGTAGTACTACACTCTATAACACAGTTGAGAGACAATGTTCCCGAGCTGCCTCAGTTCATAACATTGTGTAGGAAGTTGTTTGATAAAGTGGGCAAAGCTTATATTTGGACCAGAAGGCAGAATATAGGAAACTACATGAAAACATGGATAATTCAGAGAAATGACTGTAAACAGATGAGAGCTTTTTTAGAACAGGTCAAAGAGATTCTCCTGTCAGTTCTTAGTGTAGAAAAGGTAGCTAAGATCCGGGAAATCCTTAATTCAAGTTAAGATGACATGAAACACTGTATGAATCCTATATTCTTTACTTAAAGGAGACTAGAGTGGTAAATGTGTGTTATACAAGGCAGAATACCTTTGAAATAGAGAAAGAAACACGTTCGGCAGCTTTGGAAAGCCTTACACTTCACTGAAATATAGTACTACACTCTATAACACAGTTGAGAGACAATGTTCCCGAGCTGCGTCAGTTCATAACAGTGTGTAGGAAGTTGTTTGATAAAGTGGGCAAAGCTAATACTTGGTACAGAAGGCAGAATATAGGAAACTACATGAAAACATGGATAATTCAGAGAAAATGACTGTAAACAGATGAGAACTTGTTTAGAACAGCTCAAAGAGATTCTCCGGTCAGTTCTTAGTGTAGAAAAGGTAGCTAAGATCCGGGAAATCCTTAATTCAAGTTAAGATCACATGAAGCACTGTATGAATCCTATATTCTTTACTTAAAGGAGACCAGAGTGGTAAATGTGTGTTATACAAGGCAGAATACCATTGAAATAGAGAAAGAAACATGTTCGGCAGCTTTGGAAAGCCTTACACTTCACTGAAATGTAGTACTACACTCTATAACACTGTTGACAGACAATGTTCCCGAGCTGCCTCAGTTCATCACAGTGTGTAGGAAGTTGTTTGATAAAGTGGGCAAAGCTTATACTTGGACAGGAAGGCAGAATATAGGAAACTACATGAAAACATGGATAATTAAGAGAAAATGACTGTAAACGGATGAGAACTTGTTTAGAACAGCTCAAAGAGATTCTCCAAGTCAGTTCTTAGTGTAGAAAAGGTAGCTAAAATCCGGGAAATCCTTAATTCAAGTTAAGATGACATGAAACACTGTATGAATCCTATATTCTTTACTTAAAGTCGACTAGAGTGGTAAATGTGTGTTATACAAGGCAGAATACCATTGAAATAGAGAAAGAAACACGTTCGGCAGCTTTGGAAAGCCTTACACTTCACTGAAATGTAGTACTACACTCTATAACACCGTTGAGAGACAATGTTTCCGAGCTGCCTCAGTTAATAACAGTGTGTAGGAAGTTGTTTGATAAAGTGGGCAAAGCTTATACTTGGACCAGAAGGCAGAATATAGGAAACTACATGAAAACATGGATAATTAAGAGAAAATGACTGTAAACGGATGAGAACTTGTTTAGAACAGCTCAAAGAGATTCTCCGGTCAGTTCTTAGTGTAGTAAAGGTAGCTAAGATCGGGGAAATCCTTAATTCGAGTTAAGATGACAAGAAAAACTGTATGAATCCTATATTCTTTACTTTAAGGAGACTAGAGTGGTAAATGTGTGTTATACAAGGCAGAATACCATTGAAATAGAGAAAGAAACACGTTCGGCAGCTTTGGAAAGCCTTACACTTCACTGAAATATAGTACTACACTCTATAACACAGTTGAGAGACAATGTTCCCGAGCTGCCTCAGTTCATAACAGTGTGTAGGAAGTTGTTTGATAAAGTGGGCAAAGCTTATACTTGGACCAGAAGGCAGAATATAGGAAACTACATGAAAACATGGATAATTAAGAGAAAATGACTGTAAACGGATGAGAACTTGTTTAGAACAGCTCAAAGAGATTCTCCAAGTCAGTTCTTAGTGTAGAAAAGGAGCTAAAATCCGGGAAATCCTTAATTCGAGTTAAGATGACATGAAACACTGTATGAATCCTATATTCTTTACTTAAAGGAGACTAGAGTGGTAAATGTGTGTTATACAAGGCAGAATACCATTGAAATAGAGAAAGAAACACGTTCGGCAGCTTTGGAAAGCCTTACACTTCACTGAAATATAGTACTACACTCTATAACACAGTTGAGAGACAATGTTCCCGAGCTGCGTCAGTTCATAACAGTGTGTAGGAAGTTGTTTGATAAAGTGGGCAAAGCTAATACTTGGTACAGAAGGCAGAATATAGGAAACTACATGAAAACATGGATAATTCAGAGAAAATGACTGTAAACAGATGAGAACTTGTTTAGAACAGCTCAAAGAGATTCTCCGGTCAGTTCTTAGTGTAGAAAAGGTAGCTAAGATCCGGGAAATCCTTAATTCAAGTTAAGATCACATGAAGCACTGTATGAATCCTATATTCTTTACTTAAAGGAGACCAGAGTGGTAAATGTGTGTTATACAAGGCAGAATACCATTGAAATAGAGAAAGAAACATGTTCGGCAGCTTTGGAAAGCCTTACACTTCACTGAAATGTAGTACTACACTCTATAACACTGTTGACAGACAATGTTCCCGAGCTGCCTCAGTTCATCACAGTGTGTAGGAAGTTGTTTGATAAAGTGGGCAAAGCTTATACTTGGACAGGAAGGCAGAATATAGGAAACTACATGAAAACATGGATAATTAAGAGAAAATGACTGTAAACGGATGAGAACTTGTTTAGAACAGCTCAAAGAGATTCTCCAAGTCAGTTCTTAGTGTAGAAAAGGTAGCTAAAATCCGGGAAATCCTTAATTCAAGTTAAGATGACATGAAACACTGTATGAATCCTATATTCTTTACTTAAAGTCGACTAGAGTGGTAAATGTGTGTTATACAAGGCAGAATACCATTGAAATAGAGAAAGAAACACGTTCGGCAGCTTTGGAAAGCCTTACACTTCACTGAAATATAGTACTACACTCTATAACACAGTTGAGAGACAATGTTCCCGAGCTGCCTCAATTAATAACAGTGTGTAGGAAGTTGTTTGATAAAGTGGGCAAAGCTTATACTTGGACCAGAGGCAGAATATAGGAAACTACATGAAAACATGGATAATTCAGAGAAAATGATTGTAAACAGATGAGAACTTGTTTAGAACAGCTCAAAGAGATTCTCCGGTCAGTTCTTAGTGTAGAAAAGGTAGCTAAGATCCGGGAAATCCTTAATTCAAGTTAAGATCACATGAAACACTGTATGAATCCTATATTCTTTACTTAAAGGAGACTAGAGTGGTAAATGTGTGTTATACAAGGCAGAATACCATTGAAATAGAGAAAGAAAAACGTTCGGCAGCTTTGGAAAGCCTTACACTTCACTGAAATGTAGTACTACACTCTATAACACTGTTGAGAGACAATGTTCCCGAGCTGCCTCAGTTCATAACAATGTGTAGGAAGTTGTTTGATAAAGTGGGCAAAGCTTATACTTGGACCAGAAGGTAGAATATAGGAAACTACATGAAAACATGGATAATTCAGAGAAAATGACTGTAAACGGATGAGAACTTGTTTAGAACAGCTCAAAGAGATTCTCCAAGTCAGTTCTTAGTGTAGAAAAGGTAGCTAAGATCCGGGAAATCCTTGATTCAAGTTAAGATGACATGAAACACTGTATGAATCCTATATTCTTTACTTAAAGGAGACTAGAGTGGTAAATGTGTGTTATACAAGGCAGAATACCATTGAAATAGAGAAAGAAACACGTTCGGCAGCTTTGGAAAGCCTTACACTTCACTGAAATATAGTACTACACTCTATAACACAGTTGAGAGACAATGTTCCCGAGCTGCGTCAGTTCATAACAGTGTGTAGGAAGTTGTTTGATAAAGTGGGCAAAGCTTATACTTGGTACAGAAGGCAGAATATAGGAAACTACATGAAAACATGGATAATTCAGTGAAAATGACTGTAAACAGATGAGAACTTGTTTAGAACAGCTCAAAGAGATTCTCCGGTCAGTTCTTAGTGTAGTAAAGGTAGCTAAGATCCGGGAAATCCTTAATTCGAGTTAAGATGACATGAAACACTGTATGAATCCTATATTCTTTACTTAAAGGAGAGTAGAGTGGTAAATGTGTGTTATACAAGGCAGAATACCATTGAAATAGAGAAAGAAACACGTTCGGCAGCTTTGGAAAGCCTTACACTTCACTGAAATGTAGTACTACACTCTATAACACCGTTGAGAGACAATGTTTCCGAGCTGCCTCAGTTAATAACAGTGTGTAGGAAGTTGTTTGATAAAGTGGGCAAAGCTTATACTTGGACCAGAAGGCAGAATATAGGAAACTACATGAAAACATGGATAATTAAGAGAAAATGACTGTAAACGGATGAGAACTTGTTTAGAACAGCTCAAAGAGATTCTCCGGTCAGTTCTTAGTGTAGTAAAGGTAGCTAAGATCGGGGAAATCCTTAATTCGAGTTAAGATGACAAGAAAAACTGTATGAATCCTATATTCTTTACTTTAAGGAGACTAGAGTGGTAAATGTGTGTTATACAAGGCAGAATACCATTGAAATAGAGAAAGAAACACGTTCGGCAGCTTTGGAAAGCCTTACACTTCACTGAAATATAGTACTACACTCTATAACACAGTTGAGAGACAATGTTCCCGAGCTGCCTCAGTTCATAACAGTGTGTAGGAAGTTGTTTGATAAAGTGGGCAAAGCTTATACTTGGACCAGAAGGCAGAATATAGGAAACTACATGAAAACATGGATAATTAAGAGAAAATGACTGTAAACGGATGAGAACTTGTTTAGAACAGCTCAAAGAGATTCTCCAAGTCAGTTCTTAGTGTAGAAAAGGAGCTAAAATCCGGGAAATCCTTAATTCGAGTTAAGATGACATGAAACACTGTATGAATCCTATATTCTTTACTTAAAGTCGACTAGAGTGGTAAATGTGTGTTATACAAGGCAGAATACCATTGAAATAGAGAAAGAAACACGTTCGGCAGCTTTGGAAAGCCTTACACTTCACTGAAATATAGTACTACACTCTATAACACAGTTGAGAGACAATGTTCCCGAGCTGCGTCAGTTCATAACAGTGTGTAGGAAGTTGTTTGATAAAGTGGGCAAAGCTAATACTTGGTACAGAAGGCAGAATATAGGAAACTACATGAAAACATGGATAATTCAGAGAAAATGACTGTAAACAGATGAGAACTTGTTTAGAACAGCTCAAAGAGATTCTCCGGTCAGTTCTTAGTGTAGAAAAGGTAGCTATGATCCGGGAAATCCTTAATTCAAGTTAAGATCACATGAAGCACTGTATGAATCCTATATTCTTTACTTAAAGGAGACCAGAGTGGTAAATGTGTGTTATACAAGGCAGAATACCATTGAAATAGACAAAGAAACATGTTCGGCAGCTTTGGAAAGCCTTACACTTCACTGAAATGTAGTACTACACTCTATAACACTGTTGACAGACAATGTTCCCGAGCTGCCTCAGTTCATCACAGTGTGTAGGAAGTTGTTTGATAAAGTGGGCAAAGCTTATACTTGGACAGGAAGGCAGAATATAGGAAACTACATGAAAACATGGATAATTAAGAGAAAATGACTGTAAACGGATGAGAACTTGTTTAGAACAGCTCAAAGAGATTCTCCAAGTCAGTTCTTAGTGTAGAAAAGGTAGCTAAAATCCGGGAAATCCTTAATTCAAGTTAAGATGACATGAAACACTGTATGAATCCTATATTCTTTACTTAAAGTCGACTAGAGTGGTAAATGCGTGTTATACAAGGCAGAATACCATTGAAATAGAGAAAGAAACACGTTCGGCAGCTTTGGAAAGCCTTACACTTCACTGAAATATAGTACTACACTCTATAACACAGTTGAGAGACAATGTTCCCGAGCTGCCTCAATTAATAACAGTGTGTAGGAAGTTGTTTGATAAGTTGGGCAAAGCTTATACTTGGACCAGAAGGCAGAATATAGGAAACTACATGAAAACATGGATAATTCAGAGAAAATGATTGTAAACAGATGAGAACTTGTTTAGAACAGCTCAAAGAAATTCTCCGGTCAGTTCTTAGTGTAGAAAAGGTAGCTAAGATCCGGGAAATCCTTAATTCAAGTTAAGATCACATGAAACACTGTATGAATCCTATATTCTTTACTTAAAGGAGACTAGAGTGGTAAATGAGTGTTATACAAGGCAGAATACCATTGAAATAGAGAAAGAAAAACGTTCGGCAGCTTTGGAAAGCCTTACACTTCACTGAAATGTAGTACTACACTCTATAACACTGTTGACAGACAATGTTCCCGAGCTGCCTCAGTTCATAACAGTGTGTAGGAAGTTGTTTGATAAAGTGGGCAAAGCTTATACTTGGACCAGAAGGCAGAATATAGGAAACTACATGAAAACATGGATAATTCAGAGAAAATGACTGTAAACGGATGAGAACTTGTTTAGAACAGCTCAAAGAGATTCTCCAAATCAGTTCTTAGTGTAGAAAAGGTAGCTAAGATCCGGGAAATCCTTAATTCAAGTTAAGATGACATGAAACACTGTATGAATCCTATATTCTTTACTTAAAGGAGACTAGAGTGGTAAATGTGTGTTATACAAGGCAGAATACCATTGAAATAGAGAAAGAAACACGTTCGGCAGCTTTGGAAAGCCTTACACTTCACTGAAATGTAGTACTACACTCTATAACACTGTTGACAGACAATGTTCCCGAGCTGCCTCAGTTCATAACAGTGTGTAGGAAGTTGTTTGATAAAGTGGGCAAAGCTTATACTTGGACCAGAAGGCAGAATATAGGAAACTACATGAAAACATGGATAATTAAGAGAAAATGACTGTAAACGGATGAGAACTTGTTTAGAACAGCTCAAAGAGATTCTCCAAGTCAGTTCTTAGTGTAGAAAAGGAGCTAAAATCCGGGAAATCCTTAATTCGAGTTAAGATGACATGAAACACTGTATGAATCCTATATTGTTTACTTAAAGTCGACTAGAGTGGTAAATGTGTGTTATACAAGGCAGAATACCATTGAAATAGAGAAAGAAACACGTTCGGCAGCTTTGGAAAGCCTTACACTTCACTGAAATATAGTACTACACTCTATAACACAGTTGAGAGACAATGTTCCCGAGCTGCGTCAGTTCATAACAGTGTGTAGGAAGTTGTTTGATAAAGTGGGCAAAGCTAATACTTGGTACAGAAGGCAGAATATAGGAAACTACATGAAAACATGGATAATTCAGAGAAAATGACTGTAAACAGATGAGAACTTGTTTAGAACAGCTCAAAGAGATTCTCCGGTCAGTTCTTAGTGTAGAAAAGGTAGCTATGATCCGGGAAATCCTTAATTCAAGTTAAGATCACATGAAGCACTGTATGAATCCTATATTCTTTACTTAAAGGAGACCAGAGTGGTAAATGTGTGTTATACAAGGCAGAATACCATTGAAATAGACAAAGAAACATGTTCGGCAGCTTTAGAAAGCCTTACACTTCACTGAAATGTAGTACTACACTCTATAACACTGTTGACAGACAATGTTCCCGAGCTGCCTCAGTTCATCACAGTGTGTAGGAAGTTGTTTGATAAAGTGGGCAAAGCTTATACTTGGACAGGAAGGCAGAATATAGGAAACTACATGAAAACATGGATAATTAAGAGAAAATGACTGTAAACGGATGAGAACTTGTTTAGAACAGCTCAAAGAGATTCTCCAAGTCAGTTCTTAGTGTAGAAAAGGTAGCTAAAATCCGGGAAATCCTTAATTCAAGTTAAGATGACATGAAACACTGTATGAATCCTATATTCTTTACTTAAAGTCGACTAGAGTGGTAAATGTGTGTTATACAAGGCAGAATACCATTGAAATAGAGAAAGAAACACGTTCGGCAGCTTTGGAAAGCCTTACACTTCACTGAAATATAGTACTACACTCTATAACACAGTTGAGAGACAATGTTCCCGAGCTGCCTCAATTAATAACAGTGTGTAGGAAGTTGTTTGATAAAGTGGGCAAAGCTTATACTTGGACCAGAAGGCAGAATATAGGAAACTACATGAAAACATGGATAATTCAGAGAAAATGATTGTAAACAGATGAGAACTTGTTTAGAACAGCTCAAAAAGATTCTCCGGTCAGTTCTTAGTGTAGAAAAGGTAGCTAAGATCCGGGAAATCCTTAATTCAAGTTAAGATCACATGAAACACTGTATGAATCCTATATTCTTTACTTAAAGGAGACTAGAGTGGTAAATGTGTGTTATACAAGGCAGAATACCATTGAAATAGAGAAAGAAAAACGTTCGGCAGCTTTGGAAAGCCTTACACTTCACTGAAATGTAGTACTACACTCTATAACACTGTTGAGAGACAATGTTCCCGAGCTGCCTCAGTTCATAACAGTGTGTAGGAAGTTGTTTGATAAAGTGGGCAAAGCTTATACTTGGACCAGAAGGCAGAATATAGGAAACTACATGAAAACATGGATAATTCAGAGAAAATGACTGTAAACGGATGAGAACTTCTTTAGAACAGCTCAAAGAGATTCTCCAAATCAGTTCTCAGTGTAGAAAAGGTAGCTAAGATCCGGGAAATCCTTAATTCAAGTTAAGATGACATGAAACACTGTATGAATCCTATATTCTTTACTTAAAGGAGACTAGAGTGGTAAATGTGTGTTATACAAGGCAGAATACCATTGAAATATAAAAAGAAACACGTTCGGCAGCTTTGGAAAGCCTTACACTTCACTGAAATATAGTACTACACTCTATAACACAGTTGAGAGACAATGTTCCCGAGCTGCGTCAGTTCATAACAGTGTGTAGGAAGTTGTTTGATAAAGTGGGCAAAGCTTATACTTGGACCAGAAGGCAGAATATAGGAAACTACATGAAAACATGGATAATTCAGAGAAAATGACTGTAAACGGATGAGAACTTGTTTAGAACAGCTCAAAGAGATTCTCCGGTCAGTTCTTAGTGTAGTAAAGGTAGCTAAGATCGGGGAAATCCTTAATTCGAGTTAAGATGACAAGAAAAACTGTATGAATCCTATATTCTTTACTTTAAGGAGACTAGAGTGGTAAATGTGTGTTATACAAGGCAGAATACCATTGAAATAGAGAAAGAAACACGTTCGGCAGCTTTGGAAAGCCTTACACTTCACTGAAATATAGTACTACACTCTATAACACAGTTGAGAGACAATGTTCCCGAGCTGCCTCAGTTCATAACAGTGTGTAGGAAGTTGTTTGATAAAGTGGGCAAAGCTTATACTTGGACCAGAAGGCAGAATATAGGAAACTACATGAAAACATGGATAATTCAGAGAAAATGACTGTAAACAGATGAGAACTTGTTTAGAACAGCTCAAAGAGATTCTCCGGTCAGTTCTTAGTGTAGAAAAGGTAGCTAAGATCCGGGAAATCCTTAATTCAAGTTAAGATCACATGAAACACTGTATGAATCCTATATTCTTTACTTAAAGGAGACTAGAGTGGTAAATGTGTGTTATACAAGGCAGAATACCATTGAAATAGAGAAAGAAAAACGTTCGGCAGCTTTAGAAAGCCTTACACTTCACTGAAATGTAGTACTACACTCTATAACACTGTTGAGAGACAATGTTCCCGAGCTGCCTCAGTTCATAACAGTGTGTAGGAAGTTGTTTGATAAAGTGGGCAAAGCTTATACTTGGACCAGAAGGCAGAATATAGGAAACTACATGAAAACATGGATAATTCAGAGAAAATGACTGTAAACGGATGAGAACTTGTTTAGAACAGCTCAAAGAGATTCTCCAAATCAGTTCTTAGTGTAGAAAAGGTAGCTAAGATCCGGGAAATCCTTAATTCAAGTTAAGATGACATGAAACACTGTATGAATCCTATATTCTTTACTTAAAGGAGACTAGAGTGGTAAATGTGTGTTATACAAGGCAGAATACCATTGAAATATAGAAAGAAACACGTTCGGCAGCTTTGGAAAGCCTTACACTTCACTGAAATATAGTACTACACTCTATAACACAGTTGAGAGACAATGTTCCCGAGCTGCGTCAGTTCATAACAGTGTGTAGGAAGTTGTTTGATAAAGTGGGCAAAGCTTATACTTGGTACAGAAGGCAGAATATAGGAAACTACATGAAAACATGGATAATTCAGAGAAAATGACTGTAAACAGATGAGAACTTGTTTAGAACAGCTCAAAGAGATTCTCCGGTCAGTTCTTAGTGTAGTAAAGGTAGCTAAGATCCGGGAAATCCTTAATTCGAGTTAAGATGACATGAAACACTGTATGAATCCTATATTCTTTACTTAAAGGAGAGTAGAGTGGTAAATGTGTGTTATACAAGGCAGAATACCATTGAAATAGAGAAAGAAACACGTTCGGCAGCTTTGGAAAGCCTTACACTTCACTGAAATGTAGTACTACACTCTATAACACCGTTGAGAGACAATGTTTCCGAGCTGCCTCAGTTAATAACAGTGCGTAGGAAGTTGTTTGATAAAGTGGGCAAAGCTTATACTTGGACCAGAAGGCAGAATATAGGAAACTACATGAAAACATGGATAATTCAGAGAAAATGACTGTAAACGGATGAGAACTTGTTTAGAACAGCTCAAAGAGATTCTCCGGTCAGTTCTTAGTGTAGTAAAGGTAGCTAAGATCGGGGAAATCCTTAATTCGAGTTAAGATGACAAGAAAAACTGTATGAATCCTATATTCTTTACTTTAAGGAGACTAGAGTGGTAAATGTGTGTTATACAAGGCAGAATACCATTGAAATAGAGAAAGAAACACGTTCGGCAGCTTTGGAAAGCCTTACACTTCACTGAAATATAGTACTACACTCTATAACACAGTTGAGAGACAATGTTCCCGAGCTGCCTCAGTTCATAACAGTGTGTAGGAAGTTGTTTGATAAAGTGGGCAAAGCTTATACTTGGACCAGAAGGCAGAATATAGGAAACTACATGAAAACATGGATAATTCAGAGAAAATGACTGTAAACAGATGAGAACTTGTTTAGAACAGCTCAAAGAGATTCTCCGGTCAGTTCTTAGTGTAGAAAAGGTAGCTAAGATCCGGGAAATCCTTAATTCAAGTTAAGATCACATGAAGCACTGTATGAATCCTATATTCTTTACTTAAAGGAGACCAGAGTGGTAAATGTGTGTTATACAAGGCAGAATACCATTGAAATAGAGAAAGAAACACGTTCGGCAGCTTTGGAAAGCCTTACACTACACTGAAATGTAGTACTACACTCTATAACACTGTTGACAGACAATGTTCCCGAGCTGCCTCAGTTCATAACAGTGTGTAGGAAGTTGTTTGATAAAGTGGGCAAAGCTTATACTTGGACCAGAAGGCAGAATATAGGAAACTACATGAAAACATGGATAATTAAGAGAAAATGACTGTAAAAGGATGAGAACTTGTTTAGAACAGCTCAAAGAGATTCTCCAAGTCAGTTCTTAGTGTAGAAAAGGAGCTAAAATCCGGGAAATCCTTAATTCGAGTTAAGATGACATGAAACACTGTATGAATCCTATATTCTTTACTTAAAGGAGACTAGAGTGGTAAATGTGTGTTATACAAGGCAGAATACCATTGAAATAGAGAAAGAAACACGTTCGGCAGCTTTGGAAAGCCTTACACTTCACTGAAATGTAGTACTACACTCTATAACACAGTTGAGAGACAATGTTCCCGAGCTGCATCAGTTCATAACAGTGTGTAGGAAGTTGCTTGATAAAGTGGGCAAAGCTTATACTTGGACCAGAAGGCAGAATATAGGAAACTACATGAAAACATGGATAATTCAGAGAAAATGACTGTAAACAGATGAGAACTTGTTTAGAACAGCTCAAAGAGGTTCTCCGGTCAGTTCTTAGTGTAGAAAAGGTAGCTAAGATCCGGGAAATCCTTAATTCAAGTTAAGATCACATGAAGCACTGTATGAATACTATATTCTTTACTTAAAGGAGACCAGAGTGGTAAATGTTTGTTATACAAGGCAGAATACCATTGAAATAGAGAAAGAAACACGTTCGGCAGCTTTGGAAAGCCTTACACTTCACTGAAATGTAGTACTACACTCTATAACACTGTTGACAGACAATGTTCCCGAGCTGACTCAGTTCATAACAGTGTGTAGGAAGTTGTTTGATAAAGTGGGCAAAGCTTATACTTGGACAGGAAGGCAGAATATAGGAAACTACATGAAAACATGGATAATTAAGAGAAAATGACTGTAAACGGATGAGAACTTGTTTAGAACAGCTCAAAGAGATTCTCCAAGTCAGTTCTTAGTGTAGAAAAGGTAGCTAAAATCCGGGAAATCCTTAATTCAAGTTAAGATTACATGAAACACTGTATGAATCCTATATTCTTTACTTAAAGGAGACTAGAGTGGTAAATGTGTGTTATACAAGGCAGAATACCATTGAAATAGAGAAAGAAACACGTTCGGTAGCTTTGGAAAGCTTTACACTTCACTGAAATGTAGTACTACACTCTATAACACAGTTGAGAGACAATGTTCCCGAGCTGCGTCAGTTCATAACAGTGTGTAGGAAGTTGTTTGATAAAGTGGGCAAAGCTTATACTTGGACCAGAAGGCAGAATATCGGAAACTACATGAAAACATGGATAATTCAGAGAAAATGACTGTAAACAGATGAGAACTTGTTTAGAACAGCTCAAAGAGATTCTCCGGTCAGTTCTTAGTGTAGAAAAGGTAGCTAAGATCCGGGAAATCCTTAATTCAAGTTAAGATCACATGAAACACTGTATGAATCCTATATTCTTTACTTAAAGGAGACTAGAGTGGTAAATGTGTGTTATACAAGGCAGAATACCATTGAAATAGAGAAAGAAACACGTTCGGCAGCTTTGGAAAGCCTTACACTTCACTGAAATGTAGTACTACACTCTATAACACTGTTGAGAGACAATGTTCCCGAGCTGCCTCAGTTCATAACAGTGTGTAGGAAGTTGTTTGATAAAGTGGGCAAAGCTTATACTTGGACCAGAAGGCAGAATATAGGAAACTACATGAAAACATGGATAATTCAGAGAAAATGACTGTAAACGGATGAGAACTTGTTTAGAACAGCTCAAAGAGATTCTCCAAATCAGTTCTTAGTGTAGAAAAGGTAGCTAAGATCCGGGAAATCCTTAATTCAAGTTAAGATGACATGAAACACTGTATGAATCCTATATTCTTTACTTAAAGGAGACTAGAGTGGTAAATGTGTGTTATACAAGGCAGAATACCATTGAAATAGAGAAAGAAACACGTTCGGCAACTTTGGAAAGCCTTACACTTCACTGAAATGTAGTACTACACTCTATAACACCGTTGAGAGACAATGTTTCCGAGCTGCCTCAGTTAATAACAGTGTGTAGGAAGTTGTTTGATAAAGTGGGCAAAGCTTATACTTGGACCAGAAGGCAGAATATAGGAAACTACATGAAAACATGGATAATTCAGAGAAAATGACTGTAAACGGATGAGAACTTGTTTAGAACAGCTCAAAGAGATTCTCCGGTCAGTTCTTAGTGTAGTAAAGGTAGCTAAGATCCGGGAAATCCTTAATTCGAGTTAAGATGACAAGAAAAACTGTATGAATCCTATATTCTTTACTTTAAGGAGACTAAAGTGGTAAATGTGTGTTATACAAGGCAGAATACCATTGAAATAGAGAAAGAAACACGTTCGGCAGCTTTGGAAAGCCTTACACTTCACTGAAATGTAGTACTACACTCTATAACACTGTTGAGAGACAATGTTCCCGAGCTGCCTCAGTTCATAACAGTGTGTAGGAAGTTGTTTGATAAAGTGGGCAAAGCTTATATTTGGACCAGAAGGCAGAATATAGGAAACTACATGAAAACATGGATAATTCAGAGAAATGACTGTAAACAGATGAGAGCTTTTTTAGAACAGGTCAAAGAGATTCTCCTGTCAGTTCTTAGTGTAGAAAAGGTAGCTAAGATCCGGGAAATCCTTAATTCAAGTTAAGATTACATGAAACACTGTATGAATCCTATATTCTTTACTTAAAGGAGACTACAGTGGTAAATGTGTGTTATACAAGGCAGAATACCATTGAAATAGAGAAAGAAACACGTTCGGTAGCTTTGGAAAGCTTTACACTTCACTGAAATGTAGTACTACACTCTATAACACAGTTGAGAGACAATGTTCCCGAGCTGCGTCAGTTCATAACAGTGTGTAGGAAGTTGTTTGATAAAGTGGGCAAAGCTTATACTTGGACCAGAAGGCAGAATATAGGAAACTACATGAAAACATGGATAATTCAGAGAAAATGACTGTAAACAGATGAGAACTTGTTTAGAACAGCTCAAAGAGATTCTCCGGTCAGTTCTTAGTGTAGAAAAGGTAGCTAATATCCGGGAAATCCTTAATTCAAGTTAAGATCACATGAAACACTGTATGAATCCTATATTCTTTACTTAAAGGAGACTAGAGTGGTAAATGTGTGTTATACAAGGCAGAATACCATTGAAATAGAGAAAGAAACACGTTCGGCAGCTTTGGAAAGCCTTACACTTCACTGAAATGTAGTACTACACTCTATAACACTATTGAGAGACAATGTTCCCGAGCTGCCTCAGTTCATAACAGTGTGTAGGAAGTTGTTTGATAAAGTGGGCAAAGCTTATACTTGGACCAGAAGGCAGAATATAGGAAACTACATGAAAACATGGATAATTCAGAGAAAATGACTGTAAACGGATGAGGACTTGTTTAGAACAGCTCAAAGAGATTCTCCAAATCAGTTCTTAGTGTAGAAAAGGTAGCTAAGGTCCGGGAAATCCTTAATTCAAGTTAAGATGACATGAAACACTGTATGAATCCTATATTCTTTACTTAAAGGAGACTAGAGTGGTAAATGTGTGTTATACAAGGCAGAATACCATTGAAATAGAGAAAGAAACACGTTCGGCAGCTTTGGAAAGCCTTACACTTCACTGAAATGTAGTACTACACTCTATAACACAGTTGAGAGACAATGTTCCCGAGCTGCGTCAGTTCATAACAGTGTGTAGGAAGTTGCTTGATAAAGTGGGCAAAGCTTATACTTGGACCAGAAGGCAGAATATAGGAAACTACATGAAAACATGGATAATTCAGAGAAAATGACTGTAAACAGATGAGAACTTGTTTAGAACAGCTCAAAGAGATTCTCCGGTCAGTTCTTAGTGTAGAAAAGGTAGCTAAGATCCGGGAAATCCTTAATTCAAGTTAAGATCACATGAAGCACTGTATGAATCCTATATTCTTTACTTAAAGGAGACCAGAGTGGTAAATGTGTGTTATACAAGGCAGAATACCATTGAAATAGAGAAAGAAACACGTTCGGCAGCTTTGGAAAGCCTTACACTTCACTGAAATGTAGTACTACACTCTATAACACTGTTGACAGACAATGTTCCCGAGCTGCCTCAGTTCATAACAGTGTGTAGGAAGTTGTTTGATAAAGTGGGCAAAGCTTATACTTGGACAGGAAGGCAGAATATAGGAAACTACATGAAAACATGGATAATTCAGAGAAAATGACTGTAAACGGATGAGGACTTGTTTAGAACAGCTCAAAGAGATTCTCCAAATCAGTTCTTAGTGTAGAAAAGGTAGCTAAGGTCCGGGAAATCCTTAATTCAAGTTAAGATGACATGAAACACTGTATGAATCCTATATTCTTTACTTAAAGGAGACTAGAGTGGTAAATGTGTGTTATACAAGGCAGAATACCAATGAAATAGAGAAAGAAACACGTTCGGCAGCTTTGGAAATCCTTACACTTCACTGAAATATAGTACTACACTCTATAACACAGTTGAGAGACAATGTTCCCGAGCTGCGTCAGTTCATAACAGTGTGTAGGAAGTTGTTTGATAAAGTGGGCAAAGCTAATACTTGGTACAGAAGGCAGAATATAGGAAACTACATGAAAACATGGATAATTCAGAGAAAATATCTTTAAACAGATGAGAACTTGTTTAGAACAGCTCAAAGAGATTCTCCGGTCAGTTCTTAGTGTAGAAAAGGTAGCTAAGATCCGGGAAATCCTTAATTCGAGTTAAGATCACATGAAACACTGTACGAATCCTATATTCTTTACTTAAAGGAGACTAGAGTGGTATATGTGTGTTATACAAGGCAGAATACCATTGAAATAGAGAAACAAACACGTTCGGCAGCTTTGGAAAGCCTTACACTTCACTGAAATGTAGTACTACACTCTATAACACTGTTGACAGGCAATGTTCCCGAGCTGCCTCAGTTCATAACAGTGTGTAGGAAGTTGTTTGATAAAGTGGTCAAAGCTCATACTTGGACCAGAAGGCAGAATATAGGAAACTACATGAAAACATGGATAATTCAGAGAAAATGACTGTAAACAGATGAGAACTTGTTTAGAACAGCTCAAAGAGATTCTCCGGTCAGTTCTGAGTGTAGAAAAGGTAGCTAAGATCCGGGAAATCCTTAATTCAAGTTAAGATCACATGAAGCACTGTATGAATCCTATATTCTTTACTTAAAGGAGACCAGAGTGGTAAATGTGTGTTATACAAGGCAGAATACCATTGAAATAGAGAAAGAAACACGTTCGGCAGCTTTGAAAAGCCTTACACTTCACTGAAATGTAGTACTACACTGTATAACACTGTTGAGAGACAATGTTCCCGAGCTGCCTCAGTTCATAACAGTGTGTAGGAAGTTGTTTGATAAAGTGGGCAAAGCTTATACTTGGACTAGAAGGCAGAATATAGGAAACTACATGAAAACATGGATAATTCAGAGAAAATGACTGTAAACAGATGAGAACTTGTTTAGAACAGCTCAAAGAGATTCTCCGGTCAGTTCTTAGTGTAGAAAAGGTAGCTAAGATCCGGGAAATCCTTAATTCGAGTTAAGATCACATGAAACACTGTACGAATCCTATATTCTTTACTTAAAGGAGACTAGAGTAGTAAATGTGTGTTATACAAGGCAGAATACCATTGAAATAGAGAAAGAAACACGTTCGGCAGCTTTGGAAAGCCTTACACTGCACTGAAATGTAGTACTACACTCTATAAGACAGTTGAGAGACAATGTTCCCGAGCTGCCTCAGTTCATAACAGTGTGTAGGAAGTTGTTTGATAAAGTGGGCAAAGCTTATATTTGGACCAGAAGGCAGAATATAGGAAACTACATGAAAACATGGATAATTCAGAGAAATGACTGTAAACAGATGAGAGCTTTTTTAGAACAGGTCAAAGAGATTCTCCGGTCAGTTCTTAGTGTAGAAAAGGTAGCTAAGATCCGGGAAATCCTTAATTCAAGTTAAGATTACATGAAACACTGTATGAATCCTATATTCTTTACTTAAAGGAGACTAGAGTGGTAAATGTGTGTTATACAAGGCAGAATACCATTGAAATAGAGAAAGAAACACGTTCGGTAGCTTTGGAAAGCTTTACACTTCACTGAAATGTAGTACTACACTCTATAACACAGTTGAGAGACAATGTTCCCGAGCTGCGTCAGTTCATAACAGTGTGTAGGAAGTTGTTTGATAAAGTGGGCAAAGCTTATACTTGGACCAGAAGGCAGAATATAGGAAACTACATGAAAACATGGATAATTCAGAGAAAATGACTGTAAACAGATGAGAACTTGTTTAGAACAGCTCAAAGAGATTCTCCGGTCAGTTCTTAGTGTAGAAAAGGTAGCTAAGATCCGGGAAATCCTTAATTCAAGTTAAGATCACATGAAACACTGTATGAATCCTATATTCTTTACTTAAAGGAGACTAGAGTGGTAAATGTGTGTTATACAAGGCAGAATACCATTGAAATAGAGAAAGAAACACGTTCGGCAGCTTTGGAAAGCCTTACACTTCACTGAAATGTAGTACTACACTCTATAACACAGTTGAGAGACAATGTTCCCGAGCTGCATCAGTTCATAACAGTGTGTAGGAAGTTGCTTGATAAAGTGGGCAAAGCTTATACTTGGACCAGAAGGCAGAATATAGGAAACTACATGAAAACATGGATAATTCAGAGAAAATGACTGTAAACAGATGAGAACTTGTTTAGAACAGCTCAAAGAGGTTCTCCGGTCAGTTCTTAGTGTAGAAAAGGTAGCTAAGATCCGGGAAATCCTTAATTCAAGTTAAGATCACATGAAGCACTGTATGAATACTATATTCTTTACTTAAAGGAGACCAGAGTGGTAAATGTTTGTTATACAAGGCAGAATACCATTGAAATAGAGAAAGAAACACGTTCGGCAGCTTTGGAAAGCCTTACACTTCACTGAAATGTAGTACTACACTCTATAACACTGTTGACAGACAATGTTCCCGAGCTGACTCAGTTCATAACAGTGTGTAGGAAGTTGTTTGATAAAGTGGGCAAAGCTTATACTTGGACAGGAAGGCAGAATATAGGAAACTACATGAAAACATGGATAATTAAGAGAAAATGACTGTAAACGGATGAGAACTTGTTTAGAACAGCTCAAAGAGATTCTCCAAGTCAGTTCTTAGTGTAGAAAAGGTAGCTAAAATCCGGGAAATCCTTAATTCAAGTTAAGATTACATGAAACACTGTATGAATCCTATATTCTTTACTTAAAGGTGACTAGAGTGGTAAATGTGTGTTATACAAGGCAGAATACCATTGAAATAGAGAAAGAAACACGTTCGGTAGCTTTGGAAAGCTTTACACTTCACTGAAATGTAGTACTACACTCTATAACACAGTTGAGAGACAATGTTCCCGAGCTGCGTCAGTTCATAACAGTGTGTAGGAAGTTGTTTGATAAAGTGGGCAAAGCTTATACTTGGACCAGAAGGCAGAATATCGGAAACTACATGAAAACATGGATAATTCAGAGAAAATGACTGTAAACAGATGAGAACTTGTTTAGAACAGCTCAAAGAGATTCTCCGGTCAGTTCTTAGTGTAGAAAAGGTAGCTAAGATCCGGGAAATCCTTAATTCAAGTTAAGATCACATGAAACACTGTATGAATCCTATATTCTTTACTTAAAGGAGACTAGAGTGGTAAATGTGTGTTATACAAGGCAGAATACCATTGAAATAGAGAAAGAAACACGTTCGGCAGCTTTGGAAAGCCTTACACTTCACTGAAATGTAGTACTACACTCTATAACACTGTTGAGAGACAATGTTCCCGAGCTGCCTCAGTTCATAACAGTGTGTAGGAAGTTGTTTGATAAAGTGGGCAAAGCTTATACTTGGACCAGAAGGCAGAATATAGGAAACTACATGAAAACATGGATAATTCAGAGAAAATGACTGTAAACGGATGAGAACTTGTTTAGAACAGCTCAAAGAGATTCTCCAAATCAGTTCTTAGTGTAGAAAAGGTAGCTAAGATCCGGGAAATCCTTAATTCAAGTTAAGATGACATGAAACACTGTATGAATCCTATATTCTTTACTTAAAGGAGACTAGAGTGGTAAATGTGTGTTATACAAGGCAGAATACCATTGAAATAGAGAAAGAAACACGTTCGGCAGCTTTGGAAAGCCTTACACTTCACTGAAATGTAGTACTACACTCTATAACACCGTTGAGAGACAATGTTTCCGAGCTGCCTCAGTTAATAACAGTGTGTAGGAAGTTGTTTGATAAAGTGGGCAAAGCTTATACTTGGACCAGAAGGCAGAATATAGGAAACTACATGAAAACATGGATAATTCAGAGAAAATGACTGTAAACGGATGAGAACTTGTTTAGAACAGCTCAAAGAGATTCTCCGGTCAGTTCTTAGTGTAGTAAAGGTAGCTAAGATCCGGGAAATCCTTAATTCGAGTTAAGATGACAAGAAAAACTGTATGAATCCTATATTCTTTACTTTAAGGAGACTAAAGTGGTAAATGTGTGTTATACAAGGCAGAATACCATTGAAATAGAGAAAGAAACACGTTCGGCAGCTTTGGAAAGCCTTACACTTCACTGAAATGTAGTACTACACTCTATAACACTGTTGAGAGACAATGTTCCCGAGCTGCCTCAGTTCATAACAGTGTGTAGGAAGTTGTTTGATAAAGTGGGCAAAGCTTATATTTGGACCAGAAGGCAGAATATAGGAAACTACATGAAAACATGGATAATTCAGAGAAATGACTGTAAACAGATGAGAGCTTTTTTAGAACAGGTCAAAGAGATTCTCCTGTCAGTTCTTAGTGTAGAAAAGGTAGCTAAGATCCGGGAAATCCTTAATTCAAGTTAAGATTACATGAAACACTGTATGAATCCTATATTCTTTACTTAAAGGAGACTACAGTGGTAAATGTGTGTTATACAAGGCAGAATACCATTGAAATAGAGAAAGAAACACGTTCGGTAGCTTTGGAAAGCTTTACACTTCACTGAAATGTAGTACTACACTCTATAACACAGTTGAGAGACAATGTTCCCGAGCTGCGTCAGTTCATAACAGTGTGTAGGAAGTTGTTTGATAAAGTGGGCAAAGCTTATACTTGGACCAGAAGGCAGAATATCGGAAACTACATGAAAACATGGATAATTCAGAGAAAATGACTGTAAACAGATGAGAACTTGTTTAGAACAGCTCAAAGAGATTCTCCGGTCAGTTCTTAGTGTAGAAAAGGTAGCTAATATCCGGGAAATCCTTAATTCAAGTTAAGATCACATGAAACACTGTATGAATCCTATATTCTTTACTTAAAGGAGACTAGAGTGGTAAATGTGTGTTATACAAGGCAGAATACCATTGAAATAGAGAAAGAAACACGTTCGGCAGCTTTGGAAAGCCTTACACTTCACTGAAATGTAGTACTACACTCTATAACACTATTGAGAGACAATGTTCCCGAGCTGCCTCAGTTCATAACAGTGTGTAGGAAGTTGTTTGATAAAGTGGGCAAAGCTTATACTTGGACCAGAAGGCAGAATATAGGAAACTACATGAAAACATGGATAATTCAGAGAAAATGACTGTAAACGGATGAGGACTTGTTTAGAACAGCTCAAAGAGATTCTCCAAATCAGTTCTTAGTGTAGAAAAGGTAGCTAAGGTCCGGGAAATCCTTAATTCAAGTTAAGATGACATGAAACACTGTATGAATCCTATATTCTTTACTTAAAGGAGACTAGAGTGGTAAATGTGTGTTATACAAGGCAGAATACCATTGAAATAGAGAAAGAAACACGTTCGGCAGCTTTGGAAAGCCTTACACTTCACTGAAATGTAGTACTACACTCTATAACACAGTTGAGAGACAATGTTCCCGAGCTGCGTCAGTTCATAACAGTGTGTAGGAAGTTGCTTGATAAAGTGGGCAAAGCTTATACTTGGACCAGAAGGCAGAATATAGGAAACTACATGAAAACATGGATAATTCAGAGAAAATGACTGTAAACAGATGAGAACTTGTTTAGAACAGCTCAAAGAGATTCTCCGGTCAGTTCTTAGTGTAGAAAAGGTAGCTAAGATCCGGGAAATCCTTAATTCAAGTTAAGATCACATGAAGCACTGTATGAATCCTATATTCTTTACTTAAAGGAGACCAGAGTGGTAAATGTGTGTTATACAAGGCAGAATACCATTGAAATAGAGAAAGAAACACGTTCGGCAGCTTTGGAAAGCCTTACACTTCACTGAAATGTAGTACTACACTCTATAACACTGTTGACAGACAATGTTCCCGAGCTGCCTCAGTTCATAACAGTGTGTAGGAAGTTGTTTGATAAAGTGGGCAAAGCTTATACTTGGACAGGAAGGCAGAATATAGGAAACTACATGAAAACATGGATAATTCAGAGAAAATGACTGTAAACGGATGAGGACTTGTTTAGAACAGCTCAAAGAGATTCTCCAAATCAGTTCTTAGTGTAGAAAAGGTAGCTAAGGTCCGGGAAATCCTTAATTCAAGTTAAGATGACATGAAACACTGTATGAATCCTATATTCTTTACTTAAAGGAGACTAGAGTGGTAAATGTGTGTTATACAAGGCAGAATACCAATGAAATAGAGAAAGAAACACGTTCGGCAGCTTTGGAAATCCTTACACTTCACTGAAATATAGTACTACACTCTATAACACAGTTGAGAGACAATGTTCCCGAGCTGCGTCAGTTCATAACAGTGTGTAGGAAGTTGTTTGATAAAGTGGGCAAAGCTAATACTTGGTACAGAAGGCAGAATATAGGAAACTACATGAAAACATGGATAATTCAGAGTAAATATCTTTAAACAGATGAGAACTTGTTTAGAACAGCTCAAAGAGATTCTCCGGTCAGTTCTTAGTGTAGAAAAGGTAGCTAAGATCCGGGAAATCCTTAATTGGAGTTAAGATCACATGAAACACTGTACGAATCCTATATTCTTTACTTAAAGGAGACTAGAGTGGTATATGTGTGTTATACAAGGCAGAATACCATTGAAATAGAGAAACAAACACGTTCGGCAGCTTTGGAAAGCCTTACACTTCACTGAAATGTAGTACTACACTCTATAACACTGTTGACAGGCAATGTTCCCGAGCTGCCTCAGTTCATAACAGTGTGTAGGAAGTTGTTTGATAAAGTGGTCAAAGCTCATACTTGGACCAGAAGGCAGAATATAGGAAACTACATGAAAACATGGATAATTCAGAGAAAATGACTGTAAACAGATGAGAACTTGTTTAGAACAGCTCAAAGAGATTCTCCGGTCAGTTCTGAGTGTAGAAAAGGTAGCTAAGATCCGGGAAATCCTTAATTCAAGTTAAGATCACATGAAGCACTGTATGAATCCTATATTCTTTACTTAAAGGAGACCAGTGTGGTAAATGTGTGTTATACAAGGCAGAATACCATTGAAATAGAGAAAGAAACACGTTCGGCAGCTTTGAAAAGCCTTACACTTCACTGAAATGTAGTACTACACTGTATAACACTGTTGAGAGACAATGTTCCCGAGCTGCCTCAGTTCATAACAGTGTGTAGGAAGTTGTTTGATAAAGTGGGCAAAGCTTATACTTGGACAAGAAGGCAGAATATAGGAAACTACATGAAAACATGGATAATTCAGAGAAAATGACTGTAAACAGATGAGAACTTGTTTAGAACAGCTCAAAGAGATTCTCCGGTCAGTTCTTAGTGTAGAAAAGGTAGCTAAAATCCGGGAAATCCTTAATTCGAGTTAAGATCACATGAAACACTGTACGAATCCTATATTCTTTACTTAAAGGAGACTAGAGTAGTAAATGTGTGTTATACAAGGCAGAATACCATTGAAATAGAGAAAGAAACACGTTCGGCAGCTTTGGAAAGCCTTACACTGCACTGAAATGTAGTACTACACTCTATAAGACAGTTGAGAGACAATGTTCCCGAGCTGCCTCAGTTCATAACAGTGTGTAGGAAGTTGTTTGATAAAGTGGGCAAAGCTTATATTTGGACCAGAAGGCAGAATATAGGAAACTACATGAAAACATGGATAATTCAGAGAAATGACTGTAAACAGATGAGAGCTTTTTTAGAACAGGTCAAAGAGATTCTCCGGTCAGTTCTTAGTGTAGAAAAGGTAGCTAAGATCCGGGAAATCCTTAATTCAAGTTAAGATTACATGAAACACTGTATGAATCCTATATTCTTTACTTAAAGGAGACTAGAGTGGTAAATGTGTGTTATACAAGGCAGAATACCATTGAAATAGAGAAAGAAACACGTTCGGTAGCTTTGGAAAGCTTTACACTTCACTGAAATGTAGTACTACACTCTATAACACAGTTGAGAGACAATGTTCCCGAGCTGCGTCAGTTCATAACAGTGTGTAGGAAGTTGTTTGATAAAGTGGGCAAAGCTTATACTTGGACCAGAAGGCAGAATATAGGAAACTACATGAAAACATGGATAATTCAGAGAAAATGACTGTAAACAGATGAGAACTTGTTTAGAACAGCTCAAAGAGATTCTCCGGTCAGTTCTTAGTGTAGAAAAGGTAGCTAAGATCCGGGAAATCCTTAATTCAAGTTAAGATCACATGAAACACTGTATGAATCCTATATTCTTTACTTAAAGGAGACTAGAGTGGTAAATGTGTGTTATACAAGGCAGAATACCATTGAAATAGAGAAAGAAACACGTTCGGCAGCTTTGGAAAGCCTTACACTTCACTGAAATGTAGTACTACACTCTATAACACTGTTGAGAGACAATGTTCCCGAGCTGCCTCAGTTCATAACAGTGTGTAGGAAGTTGTTTGATAAAGTGGGCAAAACTTATACTTGGACCAGAAGGCAGAATATAGGAAACTACATGAAAACATGGATAATTCAGAGAAAATGACTGTAAACGGATGAGGACTTTTTTAACAGCTCAAAGAGATTCTCCAAATCAGTTCTTAGTGTAGAAAAGGTAGCTAAGGTCCGGGAAATCCTTAATTCAAGTTAAGATGACATGAAACACTGTACGAATCCTATATTCTTTACTTAAAGGAGACTAGAGTAGTAAATGTGTGTTATACAAGGCAGAATACCATTGAAATAGAGAAAGAAACACGTTCGGCAGCTTTGGAAAGCCTTACACTGCACTGAAATGTAGTACTACACTCTATAAGACAGTTGAGAGACAATGTTCCCGAGCTGCCTCAGTTCATAACAGTGTGTAGGAAGTTGTTTGATAAAGTGGGCAAAGCTTATATTTGGACCAGAAGGCAGAATATAGGAAACTACATGAAAACATGGATAATTCAGAGAAATGACTGTAAACAGATGAGAGCTTTTTTAGAACAGGTCAAAGAGATTCTCCGGTCAGTTCTTAGTGTAGAAAAGGTAGCTAAGATCCGGGAAATCCTTAATTCAAGTTAAGATTACATGAAACACTGTATGAATCCTATATTCTTTACTTAAAGGAGACTAGAGTGGTAAATGTGTGTTATACAAGGCAGAATACCATTGAAATAGAGAAAGAAACACATTCGGTAGCTTTGGAAAGCTTTACACTTCACTGAAATGTAGTACTACACTCTGTAACACAGTTGAGAGACAATGTTCCCGAGCTGCGTCAGTTCATAACAGTGTGTAGGAAGTTTTTTGATAAAGTGGGCAAAGCTTATACTTGGACCAGAAGGCAGAATATAGGAAACTACATGAAAACATGGATAATTCAGAGAAAATGAGTGTAAACGGATGAGGACTTGTTTAGAACAGCTCAAAGAGATTCTCCAAATCAGTTCTTAGTGTAGAAAAGGTAGTTAAGGTCCGGGAAATCCTTAATTCAAGTTAAGATGACATGAAACACTGTATGAATCCTATATTCTTTACTTAAAGGAGACTAGAGTGGTAAATGTGTGTTATACAAGGCAGAATACCATTGAAATAGAGAAAGAAACACGTTCGGCAGCTTTGGAAAGCCTTACACTTCACTGAAATGTAGTACTACACTCTATAACACAGTTGAGAGACAATGTTCCCGAGCTGCCTCAGTTCAAAACAGTGTGTAGGAAGTTGTTTGATAAAGTGGGCAAAGCTTATACTTGGACCAGAAGGCAGAATATAGGAAACTACATGTAAACATGGATAATTCAGAGAAAATGACTGTAAACAGATGAGAACTTGTTTAGAACAGCTCAAAGAGATTCTCCGGTCAGTTCTTAGTGTAGAAAAGGTAGGTAAGATCCGGGAAATCCTTAATTCCAGTTAAGATCACATGAAACACTGTATGAATCCTATATTCTTTACTTAAAGGAGACTAGAGTGGTAAATGTGTGTTATACAAGGCAGAATACCATTGAAATAGAGAAAGAAACACGTTCGGCAGCTTTGGAAAGCCTTACACTTCACTGAAATGTAGTACCACACTCTATAACACAGTTGAGAGACAATGTTCCCGAGCTGCCTGAGTTCATAACAGTGTGTAGGAAGTTGTTTGATAAAGTGGGCAAAGCTTATACTTGGACCAGAAGGCAGAATATAGGAAACTACATGAAAACATGGATAATTCAGAGAAAATGACTGTAAACAGATGAGAACTTGTTTAGAACAGCTGAAAGAGATTCTCCAAGTCAGTTCTTAGTGTACAAAAGGTAGCTAAGATCCGGGAAATCCTTAATTCAAGTTAAGATCACATGAAACACTATATGAATCCTATATTCTTTACTTAAAGGAGACTAGAGTGGTAATTGTGTGTTATACAAGGGAGAATACCATTGAAATAGAGAAAGAAACACGTTCGGCAGCTTTGGAAAGCCTTACACTTCACTGAAATGTAGTACTACACTCTATAACACAGTTGAGAGACAATGTTCCCGAGCTGCCTCAGTTCATAACAGTGTGTAGGAAGTTGTTTGATAAAGTGGGCAAAGCTTATACTTGGACCAGAAGGCAGAATATAGGAAACTCCATGAAAACATGAATAATTCAGTGAAAATGACTGTAAACAGATGAGAGCTTGTTTAGAACAGCTCAAAGAGATTCTCCAGTCAGTTCTTAGTGTAGTAAAGGTAGCTAAGATCCGGGAAATCCTTAATTCAATTTAAGATGACATGAAACACTGTATGAATCCTATATTCTTTACATAAAGGAGACTAGAGTGGTAAATGTGTGTTATACAAGGCAGAATACCATTGAAATAGAGAAAGAAACACGTTCGGCAGCTTTGGAAAGCCTTACACTTCACTGAAATGTAGTACTACACTCTATAACACAGTTGAGAGACAATGTTCCCAAGCTGCCTCAGTTCATAACAGTGTGTAGGAAGTTGTTTGATAAAGTGGGCAAAGCTTATACTTGGACCAGAAGGCAGAATATAGGAAACTACATGAAAACATAGATAATTAGAGAAAATGACTGTAAACGGATGAGAACTTGTTTAGAACAGCTCAAAGAGATTCTCCAAGTCAGTTCTTAGTGTAGAAAAGGTAGCTAAGATCCGGGAAATCCTTAATTCAAGTTAAGATTACATGAAACACTGTATGAATCCTATATTCTTTACTTAAAGGAGACTAGAGTGGTAAATGTGTGTTATACAAGGCAGAATACCATTGAAATAGAGAAAGAAACACGTTCGGTAGCTTTGGAAAGCTTTACACTTCACTGAAATGTAGTACTACACTCTATAACACAGTTGAGAGACAATGTTCCCGAGCTGCGTCAGTTCATAACAGTGTGTAGGAAGTTGTTTGATAAAGTGGGCAAAGCTTATACTTGGACCAGAAGGCAGAATATAGGAAACTACATGAAAACATGGATAATTCAGAGAAAATGACTGTAAACAGATGAGAACTTGTTTAGAACAGCTCAAAGAGATTCTCCGGTCAGTTCTTAGTGTAGAAAAGGTAGCTAAGATCCGGGAAATCCTTAATTCAAGTTAAGATCACATGAAACACTGTATGAATCCTATATTCTTTACTTAAAGGAGACTAGAGTGGTAAATGTGTGTTATACAAGGCAGAATACCATTGAAATAGAGAAAGAAACACGTTCGGCAGCTTTGGAAAGCCTTACACTTCACTGAAATGTAGTACTACACTCTATAACACTGTTGAGAGACAATGTTCCCGAGCTGCCTCAGTTCATAACAGTGTGTAGGAAGTTGTTTGATAAAGTGGGCAAAACTTATACTTGGACCAGAAGGCAGAATATAGGAAACTACATGAAAACATGGATAATTCAGAGAAAATGACTGTAAACGGATGAGGACTTTTTTAACAGCTCAAAGAGATTCTCCAAATCAGTTCTTAGTGTAGAAAAGGTAGCTAAGGTCCGGGAAATCCTTAATTCAAGTTAAGATGACATGAAACACTGTACGAATCCTATATTCTTTACTTAAAGGAGACTAGAGTAGTAAATGTGTGTTATACAAGGCAGAATACCATTGAAATAGAGAAAGAAACACGTTCGGCAGCTTTGGAAAGCCTTACACTGCACTGAAATGTAGTACTACACTCTATAAGACAGTTGAGAGACAATGTTCCCGAGCTGCCTCAGTTCATAACAGTGTGTAGGAAGTTGTTTGATAAAGTGGGCAAAGCTTATATTTGGACCAGAAGGCAGAATATAGGAAACTACATGAAAACATGGATAATTCAGAGAAATGACTGTAAACAGATGAGAGCTTTTTTAGAACAGGTCAAAGAGATTCTCCGGTCAGTTCTTAGTGTAGAAAAGGTAGCTAAGATCCGGGAAATCCTTAATTCAAGTTAAGATTACATGAAACACTGTATGAATCCTATATTCTTTACTTAAAGGAGACTAGAGTGGTAAATGTGTGTTATACAAGGCAGAATACCATTGAAATAGAGAAAGAAACACATTCGGTAGCTTTGGAAAGCTTTACACTTCACTGAAATGTAGTACTACACTCTGTAACACAGTTGAGAGACAATGTTCCCGAGCTGCGTCAGTTCATAACAGTGTGTAGGAAGTTTTTTGATAAAGTGGGCAAAGCTTATACTTGGACCAGAAGGCAGAATATAGGAAACTACATGAAAACATGGATAATTCAGAGAAAATGAGTGTAAACGGATGAGGACTTGTTTAGAACAGCTCAAAGAGATTCTCCAAATCAGTTCTTAGTGTAGAAAAGGTAGGTAAGATCCGGGAAATCCTTAATTCCAGTTAAGATCACATGAAACACTGTATGAATCCTATATTCTTTACTTAAAGGAGACTAGAGTGGTAAATGTGTGTTATACAAGGCAGAATACCATTGAAATAGAGAAAGAAACACGTTCGGCAGCTTTGGAAAGCCTTACACTTCACTGAAATGTAGTACCACACTCTATAACACAGTTGAGAGACAATGTTCCCGAGCTGCCTGAGTTCATAACAGTGTGTAGGAAGTTGTTTGATAAAGTGGGCAAAGCTTATACTTGGACCAGAAGGCAGAATATAGGAAACTACATGAAAACATGGATAATTCAGAGAAAATGACTGTAAACAGATGAGAACTTGTTTAGAACAGCTGAAAGAGATTCTCCAAGTCAGTTCTTAGTGTACAAAAGGTAGCTAAGATCCGGGAAATCCTTAATTCAAGTTAAGATCACATGAAACACTATATGAATCCTATATTCTTTACTTAAAGGAGACTAGAGTGGTAATTGTGTGTTATACAAGGGAGAATACCATTGAAATAGAGAAAGAAACACGTTCGGCAGCTTTGGAAAGCCTTACACTTCACTGAAATGTAGTACTACACTCTATAACACAGTTGAGAGACAATGTTCCCGAGCTGCCTCAGTTCATAACAGTGTGTAGGAAGTTGTTTGATAAAGTGGGCAAAGCTTATACTTGGACCAGAAGGCAGAATATAGGAAACTCCATGAAAACATGAATAATTCAGTGAAAATGACTGTAAACAGATGAGAGCTTGTTTAGAACAGCTCAAAGAGATTCTCCAGTCAGTTCTTAGTGTAGTAAAGGTAGCTAAGATCCGGGAAATCCTTAATTCAATTTAAGATGACATGAAACACTGTATGAATCCTATATTCTTTACATAAAGGAGACTAGAGTGGTAAATGTGTGTTATACAAGGCAGAATACCATTGAAATAGAGAAAGAAACACGTTCGGCAGCTTTGGAAAGCCTTACACTTCACTGAAATGTAGTACTACACTCTATAACACAGTTGAGAGACAATGTTCCCAAGCTGCCTCAGTTCATAACAGTGTGTAGGAAGTTGTTTGATAAAGTGGGCAAAGCTTATACTTGGACCAGAAGGCAGAATATAGGAAACTACATGAAAACATAGATAATTAGAGAAAATGACTGTAAACGGATGAGAACTTGTTTAGAACAGCTCAAAGAGATTCTCCAAGTCAGTTCTTAGTGTAGAAAAGGTAGCTAAGATCCGGGAAATCCTTAATTCAAGATAAGATGACATGAAACACTGTATGAATCCTATATTCTTTACTTAAAGGAGACTAGAGTGGTAAATGTGTGTTATACAAGGCAGAATACCATTGAAATAGAGAAAGGAACACGTTCGGCAGCTTTGGAAATCCTTACACTTCACTGAAATATAGTACTACACTCTATGACACAGTTGAGAGACAATGTTCAAGAGCTGCCTCAGTTTATAACAGTGTGTAGGAAGCTGTTTGATAAAGTGGGCAAAGCTTATACTTGGAGCAGAAGGCAGAATATAGGAAACTACATGAAAACATGAATAATTCAGAGAAAATGACAGTAAACAGATGAGAGCTTGTTTAGAACAGCTCAAAGAGATTCTCCAGTCAGTTCTTAGTATAGTAAAGGTAGCTAAGATCCGGGAAATCCTTAATTCAAGTTAAGATCACATGAAACACTGTATGAATCCTATATTCTTTACTTAAAGGAGACTAGAGTGGTAAATGTGTGTTATACAAGGCAGAATACCATTGAAATAGAGAAAGAAACACGTTCGGCAGCTTTGGAAAGCCTTACACTTCACTGAAATGTAGTACCACACTCTATAACACAGTTGAGAGACAATGTTTCCGAGCTGCCTCAGTTAATAACAGTGTGTAGGAAGTTGTTTGATAAAGTGGGCAAAGCTTATACTTGGACCAGAAGGCAGAATATAGGAAACTACATGAAAACATGGATAATTCAGAGAAAATGACTGTAAACAGATGAGAACTTGTTTAGAACAGCTCAAAGAGATTCTCCGGTCAGTTCTTAGTGTAGTAAAGGTAGCTAAGATCCGGGAAATCCTTAATTCGAGTTAAGATGACAAGAAAAACTGTATGAATCCTATATTCTTTACTTTAAGGAGACTAAAGTGGTAAATGTGTGTTATACAAGGCAGAATACCATTGAAATAGAGAAAGAAACACGTTCGGCAGCTTTGGAAAGCCTTACACTTCACTGAAATGTAGTACTACACTCTATAACACTGTTGAGAGACAATGTTCCCGAGCTGCCTCAGTTCATAACAGTGTGTAGGAAGTTGTTTGATAAAGTGGGCAAAGCTTATATTTGGACCAGAAGGCAGAATATAGGAAACTACATGAAAACATGGATAATTCAGAGAAATGACTGTAAACAGATGAGAGCTTTTTTTAAAACAGGTCAAAGAGATTCTCCTGTCAGTTCTTAGTGTAGAAAAGGTAGCTAAGATCCGGGAAATCCTTAATTCAAGTTAAGATTACAGGAAACACAGTATGAATCCTATATTCTTTACTTAAAGGAGACTACAGTGGTAAATGTGTGTTATACAAGGCAGAATACCATTGAAATAGAGAAAGAAACACGTTCGGTAGCTTTGGAAAGCTTTACACTTCACTGAAATGTAGTACTACACTCTATAACACAGTTGAGAGACAATGTTCCCGAGCTGCGTCAGTTCATAACAGTGTGTAGGAAGTTGTTTGATAAAGTGGGCAAAGCTTATACTTGGACCAGAAGGCAGAATATAGGAAACTACATGAAAACATGGATAATTCAGAGAAAATGACTGTAAACAGATGAGAACTTGTTTAGAACAGCTCAAAGAGATTCTCCGGTCAGTTCTTAGTGTAGAAAAGGTAGCTAATATCCGGGAAATCCTTAATTCAAGTTAAGATCACATGAAACACTGTATGAATCCTATATTCTTTACTTAAAGGAGACTAGAGTGGTAAATGTGTGTTATACAAGGCAGAATACCATTGAAATAGAGAAAGAAACACGTTCGGCAGCTTTGGAAAGCCTTACACTTCACTGAAATGTAGTACTACACTCTATAACACTATTGAGAGACAATGTTCCCGAGCTGCCTCAGTTCATAACAGTGTGTAGGAAGTTGTTTGATAAAGTGGGCAAAGCTTATACTTGGACCAGAAGGCAGAATATAGGAAACTACATGAAAACATGGATAATTCAGAGAAAATGACTGTAAACGGATGAGGACTTGTTTAGAACAGCTCAAAGAGATTCTCCAAATCAGTTCTTAGTGTAGAAAAGGTAGCTAAGGTCCGGGAAATCCTTAATTCGAGTTAAGATCACATGAAACACTGTACGAATCCTATATTCTTTACTTAAAGGAGACTAGAGTGGTATATGTGTGTTATACAAGGCAGAATACCATTGAAATAGAGAAACAAACACGTTCGGCAGCTTTGGAAAGCCTTACACTTCACTGAAATGTAGTACTACACTCTATAACACTGTTGACAGGCAATGTTCCCGAGCTGCCTCAGTTCATAACAGTGTGTAGGAAGTTGTTTGATAAAGTGGTCAAAGCTCATACTTGGACCAGAAGGCAGAATATAGGAAACTACATGAAAACATGGATAATTCAGAGAAAATGACTGTAAACAGATGAGAACTTGTTTAGAACAGCTCAAAGAGATTCTCCGGTCAGTTCTGAGTGTAGAAAAGGTAGCTAAGATCCGGGAAATCCTTAATTCAAGTTAAGATCACATGAAGCACTGTATGAATCCTATATTCTTTACTTAAAGGAGACCAGAGTGGTAAATGTGTGTTATACAAGGCAGAATACCATTGAAATAGAGAAAGAAACACGTTCGGCAGCTTTGGAAAGCCTTACACTTCACTGAAATGTAGTACTACACTCTATAACACTGTTGACAGACAATGTTCCCGAGCTGCCTCAGTTCATAACAGTGTTTAGGAAGTTGTTTGATAAAGTGGGCAAAGCTTATACTTGGACCAGAAGGCAGAATATAGGAAACTACATGAAAACATGGATAATTAAGAGAAAATGACTGTAAACGGATGAGAACTTGTTTAGAACAGCTCAAAGAGATTCTCCAAGTCAGTTCTTAGTGTAGAAAAGGAGCTAAAATCCGGGAAATCCTTAATTCAAGTTAAGATGACATGAAACACTGTATGAATCCTATATTCTTTACTTAAAGTCGACTAGAGTGGTAAATGTGTGTTATACAAGGCAGAATACCATTGAAATAGAGAAAGAAACACGTTCGGCAGCTTTGGAAAGCCTTACACTTCACTGAAATGTAGTACTACACTCTATAACACAGTTGAGAGACAATGTTCCCGAGCTGCGTCAGTTCATAACAGTGTGTAGGAAGTTGCTTGATAAAGTGGGCAAAGCTTATACTTGGACCAGAAGGCAGAATATAGGAAACTACATGAAAACATGGATAATTCCGAGAAAATGACTGTAAACAGATGAGAACTTGTTTAGAACAGCTCAAAGAGATTCTCCGGTCAGTTCTTAGTGTAGAAAAGGTAGCTAAGATCCGGGAAATCCTTAATTCAAGTTAAGATCACATGAAGCACTGTATGAATCCTATATTCTTTACTTAAAGGAGACCAGAGTGGTAAATGTGTGTTATACAAGGCAGAATACCATTGAAATAGAGAAAGAAACACGTTCGGCAGCTTTGGAAAGCCTTACACTTCACTGAAATGTAGTACTACACTCTATAACACTGTTGACAGACAATGTTCCCGAGCTGCCTCAGTTCATAACAGTGTGTAGGAAGTTGTTTGATAAAGTGGGCAAAGCTTATACTTGGACAGGAAGGCAGAATATAGGAAACTACATGAAAACATGGATAATTCAGAGAAAATGACTGTAAACGGATGAGGACTTGTTTAGAACAGCTCAAAGAGATTCTCCAAATCAGTTCTTAGTGTAGAAAAGGTAGCTAAGGTCCGGGAAATCCTTAATTCAAGTTAAGATGACATGAAACACTGTATGAATCCTATATTCTTTACTTAAAGGAGACTAGAGTGGTAAATGTGTGTTATACAAGGCAGAATACCAATGAAATAGAGAAAGAAACACGTTCGGCAGCTTTGGAAATCCTTACACTTCACTGAAATATAGTACTACACTCTATAACACAGTTGAGAGACAATGTTCCCGAGCTGCGTCAGTTCATAACAGTGTGTAGGAAGTTGTTTGATAAAGTGGGCAAAGCTAATACTTGGTACAGAAGGCAGAATATAGGAAACTACATGAAAACATGGATAATTCAGAGAAAATATCTTTAAACAGATGAGAACTTGTTTAGAACAGCTCAAAGAGATTCTCCGGTCAGTTCTTAGTGTAGAAAAGGTAGCTAAGATCCGGGAAATCCTTAATTCGAGTTAAGATCACATGAAACACTGTACGAATCCTATATTCTTTACTTAAAGGTGACTAGAGTGGTATATGTGTGTTATACAAGGCAGAATACCATTGAAATAGAGAAACAAACACGTTCGGCAGCTTTGGAAAGCCTTACACTTCACTGAAATGTAGTACTACACTCTATAACACTGTTGACAGGCAATGTTCCCGAGCTGCCTCAGTTCATAACAGTGTGTAGGAAGTTGTTTGATAAAGTGGTCAAAGCTCATACTTGGACCAGAAGGCAGAATATAGGAAACTACATGAAAACATGGATAATTCAGAGAAAATGACTGTAAACAGATGAGAACTTGTTTAGAACAGCTCAAAGAGATTCTCCGGTCAGTTCTGAGTGTAGAAAAGGTAGCTAAGATCCGGGAAATCCTTAATTCAAGTTAAGATCACATGAAGCACTGTATGAATCCTATATTCTTTACTTAAAGGAGAGCAGAGTGGTAAATGTGTGTTATACAAGGCAGAATACCATTGAAATAGAGAAAGAAACACGTTCGGCAGCTTTGGAAAGCCTTACACTTTACTGAAATATAGTACTACACTCTATAACACAGTTGAGAGACAATGTTCCCGAGCTGCGTCAGTTCATAACAGTGTGTAGGATGTTGTTTGATAAAGTGGGCAAAGCTTATACTTGGACCAGAAGGCAGAATATAGGAAACTACATGAAAACATGGATAATTAAGAGAAAATGACTGTAAACGGATGAGAACTTGTTTAGAACAGCTCAAAGAGATTCTCCAAGTCAGTTCTTAGTGTAGAAAAGGAGCTAAAATCCGGGAAATCCTTAATTCAAGTTAAGATGACATGAAACACTGTATGAATCCTATATTCTTTACTTAAAGTCGACTAGAGTGGTAAATGTGTGTTATACAAGGCAGAATACCATTGAAATAGAGAAAGAAACACGTTCGGCAGCTTTGGAAAGCCTTACACTTCACTGAAATGTAGTACTACACTCTATAACACAGTTGAGAGACAATGTTCCCGAGCTGCGTCAGTTCATAACAGTGTGTAGGAAGTTGCTTGATAAAGTGGGCAAAGCTTATACTTGGACCAGAAGGCAGAATATAGGAAACTACATGAAAACATGGATAATACAGAGAAAATGACTGTAAACAGATGAGAAATTGTTTAGAACAGCTCAAAGAGATTCTCCGGTCAGTTCTTAGTGTAGAAAAGGTAGCTAAGATCCGGGAAATCCTTAATTCAAGTTAAGATCACATGAAGCACTGTATGAATCCTATATTCTTTACTTAAAGGAGACCAGAGTGGTAAATGTGTGTTATACAAGGCAGAATACCATTGAAATAGAGAAAGAAACACGTTCGGCAGCTTTGAAAAGCCTTACACTTCACTGAAATGTAGTACTACACTGTATAACACTGTTGAGAGACAATGTTCCCGAGCTGCCTCAGTTCATAACAGTGTGTAGGAAGTTGTTTGATAAAGTGGGCAAAGCTTATACTTGGACAAGAAGGCAGAATATAGGAAACTACATGAAAACATGGATAATTCAGAGAAAATGACTGTAAACAGATGAGAACTTGTTTAGAACAGCTCAAAGAGATTCTCCGGTCAGTTCTTAATGTAGAAAAGGTAGCTAAGATCCGGGAAATCCTTAATTCGAGTTAAGATCACATGAAACACTGTACGAATCCTATATTCTTTACTTAAAGGAGACTAGAGTAGTAAATGTGTGTTATACAAGGCAGAATACCATTGAAATAGAGAAAGAAACACGTTCGGCAGCTTTGGAAAGCCTTACACTGCACTGAAATGTAGTACTACACTCTATAACACAGTTGAGAGACAATGTTCCCGAGCTGCGTCAGTTCATAACAGTGTGTAGGAAGTTGTTTGATAAAGTGGGCAAAGCTAATACTTGGTACAGAAGGCAGAATATAGGAAACTACATGAAAACATGGATAATTCAGAGAAAATATCTTTAAACAGATGAGAACTTGTTTAGAACAGCTCAAAGAGATTCTCCGGTCAGTTCTTAGTGTAGAAAAGGTAGCTAAGATCCGGGAAATCCTTAATTCGAGTTAAGATCACATGAAACACTGTACGAATCCTATATTCTTTACTTAAAGGAGACTAGAGTGGTATATGTGTGTTATACAAGGCAGAATACCATTGAAATAGAGAAACAAACACGTTCGGCAGCTTTGGAAAGCCTTACACTTCACTGAAATGTAGTACTACACTCTATAACACTGTTGACAGGCAATGTTCCCGAGCTGCCTCAGTTCATAACAGTGTGTAGGAAGTTGTTTGATAAAGTGGTCAAAGCTCATACTTGGACCAGAAGGCAGAATATAGGAAACTACATGAAAACATGGATAATTCAGAGAAATGACTGTAAACAGATGAGAGCTTTTTTAGAACAGGTCAAAGAGATTCTCCGGTCAGTTCTTAGTGTAGAAAAGGTAGCTAAGATCCGGGAAATCCTTAATTCAAGTTAAGATTACATGAAACACTGTATGAATCCTATATTCTTTACTTAAAGGAGACTAGAGTGGTAAATGTGTGTTATACAAGGCAGAATACCATTGAAATAGAGAAAGAAACACGTTCGGTAGCTTTGGAAAGCTTTACACTTCACTGAAATGTAGTACTACACTCTATAACACAGTTGAGAGACAATGTTCCCGAGCTGCGTCAGTTCATAACAGTGTGTAGGAAGTTGTTTGATAAAGTGGGCAAAGCTTATACTTGGACCAGAAGGCAGAATATAGGAAACTACATGAAAACATGGATAATTCAGAGAAAATGACTGTAAACAGATGAGAACTTGTTTAGAACAGCTCAAAGAGATTCTCCGGTCAGTTCTTAGTGTAGAAAAGGTAGCTAAGATCCGGGAAATCCTTAATTCAAGTTAAGATCACATGAAACACTGTATGAATCCTATATTCTTTACTTAAAGGAGACTAGAGTGGTAAATGTGTGTTATACAAGGCAGAATACCATTGAAATAGAGAAAGAAACACGTTCGGCAGCTTTGGAAAGCCTTACACTTCACTGAAATGTAGTACTACACTCTATAACACTGCTGAGAGACAATGTTCCCGAGCTGCCTCAGTTCATAACAGTGTGTAGGAAGTTGTTTGATAAAGTGGGCAAAACTTATACTTGGACCAGAAGGCAGAATATAGGAAACTACATGAAAACATGGATAATTCAGAGAAAATGACTGTAAACGGATGAGGACTTTTTTAACAGCTCAAAGAGATTCTCCAAATCAGTTCTTAGTGTAGAAAAGGTAGCTAAGGTCCGGGAAATCCTTAATTCAAGTTAAGATGACATGAAACACTGTACCAATCCTATATTCTTTACTTAAAGGAGACTAGAGTAGTAAATGTGTGTTATACAAGGCAGAATACCATTGAAATAGAGAAAGAAACACGTTCGGCAGCTTTGGAAAGCCTTACACTGCACTGAAATGTAGTACTACACTCTATAAGACAGTTGAGAGACAATGTTCCCGAGCTGCCTCAGTTCATAACAGTGTGTAGGAAGTTGTTTGATAAAGTGGGCAAAGCTTATATTTGGACCAGAAGGCAGAATATAGGAAACTACATGAAAACATGGATAATTCAGAGAAATGACTGTAAACAGATGAGAGCTTTTTTAGAACAGGTCAAAGAGATTCTCCGGTCAGTTCTTAGTGTAGAAAAGGTAGCTAAGATCCGGGAAATCCTTAATTCAAGTTAAGATTACATGAAACACTGTATGAATCCTATATTCTTTACTTAAAGGAGACTAGAGTGGTAAATGTGTGTTATACAAGGCAGAATACCATTGAAATAGAGAAAGAAACACATTCGGTAGCTTTGGAAAGCTTTACACTTCACTGAAATGTAGTACTACACTCTATAACACAGTTGAGAGACAATGTTCCCGAGCTGCGTCAGTTCATAACAGTGTGTAGGAAGTTTTTTGATAAAGTGGGCAAAGCTTATACTTGGACCAGAAGGCAGAATATAGGAAACTACATGAAAACATGGATAATTCAGAGAAAATGACTGTAAACAGATGAGAACTTGTTTAGAACAGCTCAAAGAGATTCTCCGGTCAGTTCTTAGTGTAGAAAAGGTAGCTAAGATCCGGGAAATCCTTAATTCAAGTTAAGATCACATGAAACACTGTATGAATCCTATATTCTTTACTTAAAGGAGACTAGAGTGGTAAATGTGTGTTATACAAGGCAGAATACCATTGAAATAGAGAAAGAAACACGTTCGGCAGCTTTGGAAAGCCTTACACTTCACTGAAATGTAGTACTACACTCTATAACACTGTTGAGAGACAATGTTCCCGAGCTGCTTCAGTTCATAACAGTGTGTAGGAAGTTGTTTGATAAAGTGGGCAAAACTTATACTTGGACCAGAAGGCAGAATATAGGAAACTACATGAAAACATGGATAATTCAGAGAAAATGAGTGTAAACGGATGAGGACTTGTTTAGAACAGCTCAAAGAGATTCTCCAAATCAGTTCTTAGTGTAGAAAAGGTAGTTAAGGTCCGGGAAATCCTTAATTCAAGTTAAGATGACATGAAACACTGTATGAATCCTATATTCTTTACTTAAAGGAGACTAGAGTGGTAAATGTGTGTTATACAAGGCAGAATACCATTGAAATAGAGAAAGAAACACGTTCGGCAGCTTTGGAAAGCCTTACACTTCACTGAAATGTAGTACTACACTCTATAACACAGTTGAGAGACAATGTTCCCGAGCTGCCTCAGTTCAAAACAGTGTGTAGGAAGTTGTTTGATAAAGTGGGCAAAGCTTATACTTGGACCAGAAGGCAGAATATAGGAAACTACATGTAAACATGGATAATTCAGAGAAAATGACTGTAAACAGATGAGAACTTGTTTAGAACAGCTCAAAGAGATTCTCCGGTCAGTTCTTAGTGTAGTAAAGGTAGCTAAGATCCGGGAAATCCTTAATTCAATTTAAGATGACATGAAACACTGTATGAATCCTATATTCTTTACATAAAGGAGACTAGAGTGGTAAATGTGTGTTATACAAGGCAGAATACCATTGAAATAGAGAAAGAAACACGTTCGGCAGCTTTGGAAAGCCTTACACTTCACTGAAATGTAGTACTACACTCTATAACACAGTTGAGAGACAATGTTCCCGAGCTGCCTCAGTTCATAACAGTGTGTAGGAAGTTGTTTGATAAAGTGGGCAAAGCTTATACTTGGACCAGAAGGCAGAATATAGGAAACTACATGAAAACATAGATAATTCAGAGAAAATGACTGTAAACGGATGAGAACTTGTTTAGAACAGCTCAAAGAGATTCTCCAAGTCAGTTCTTAGTGTAGAAAAGGTAGCTAAGATCCGGGAAATCCTTAATTCAAGATAAGATGACATGAAACACTGTATGAATCCTATATTCTTTACTTAAAGGAGACTAGAGTGGTAAATGTGTGTTATACAAGGCAGAATACCATTGAAATAGAGAAAGGAACACGTTCGGCAGCTTTGGAAATCCTTACACTTCACTGAAATATAGTACTACACTCTATGACACAGTTGAGAGACAATGTTCAAGAGCTGCCTCAGTTTATAACAGTGTGTAGGAAGCTGTTTGATAAAGTGGGCAAAGCTTATACTTGGAGCAGAAGGCAGAATATAGGAAACTACATGTAAACATGGATAATTCAGAGAAAATGACTGTAAACAGATGAGAACTTGTTTAGAACAGCTCAAAGAGATTCTCCGGTCAGTTCTTAGTGTAGAAAAGGTAGGTAAGATCCGGGAAATCCTTAATTCCAGTTAAGATCACATGAAACACTGTATGAATCCTATATTCTTTACTTAAAGGAGACTAGAGTGGTAAATGTGTGTTATACAAGGCAGAATACCATTGAAATAGAGAAAGAAACACGTTCGGCAGCTTTGGAAAGCCTTACACTTCACTGAAATGTAGTACCACACTCTATAACACAGTTGAGAGACAATGTTCCCGAGCTGCCTGAGTTCATAACAGTGTGTAGGAAGTTGTTTGATAAAGTGGGCAAAGCTTATACTTGGACCAGAAGGCAGAATATAGGAAACTACATGAAAACATGGATAATTCAGAGAAAATGACTGTAAACAGATGAGAACTTGTTTAGAACAGCTGAAAGAGATTCTCCAAGTCAGTTCTTAGTGTACAAAAGGTAGCTAAGATCCGGGAAATCCTTAATTCAAGTTAAGATCACATGAAACACTATATGAATCCTATATTCTTTACTTAAAGGAGACTAGAGTGGTAATTGTGTGTTATACAAGGCAGAATACCATTGAAATAGAGAAAGAAACACGTTCGGCAGCTTTGGAAAGCCTTACACTTCACTGAAATGTAGTACTACACTCTATAACACTGTTGAGAGACAATGTTCCCGAGCTGCCTCAGTTCATAACAGTGTGTAGGAAGTTGTTTGATAAAGTGGGCAAAACTTATACTTGGACCAGAAGGCAGAATATAGGAAACTACATGAAAACATGGATAATTCAGAGAAAATGAGTGTAAACGGATGAGGACTTGTTTAGAACAGCTCCAAGAGATTCTCCAAATCAGTTCTTAGTGTAGAAAAGGTAGTTAAGGTCCGGGAAATCCTTAATTCAAGTTAAGATGACATGAAACACTGTATGAATCCTATATTCTTTACTTAAAGGAGACTAGAGTGGTAAATGTGTGTTATACAAGGCAGAATACCATTGAAATAGAGAAAGAAACACGTTCGGCAGCTTTGGAAAGCCTTACACTTCACTGAAATGTAGTACTACACTCTATAACACAGTTGAGAGACAATGTTCCCGAGCTGCCTCAGTTCAAAACAGTGTGTAGGAAGTTGTTTGATAAAGTGGGCAAAGCTTATACTTGGACCAGAAGGCAGAATATAGGAAACTACATGTAAACATGGATAATTCAGAGAAAATGACTGTAAACAGATGAGAACTTGTTTAGAACAGCTCAAAGAGATTCTCCGGTCAGTTCTTAGTGTAGTAAAGGTAGCTAAGATCCGGGAAATCCTTAATTCAATTTAAGATGACATGAAACACTGTATGAATCCTATATTCTTTACATAAAGGAGACTAGAGTGGTAAATGTGTGTTATACAAGGCAGAATACCATTGAAATAGAGAAAGAAACACGTTCGGCAGCTTTGGAAAGCCTTACACTTCACTGAAATGTAGTACTACACTCTATAACACAGTTGAGAGACAATGTTCCCGAGCTGCCTCAGTTCATAACAGTGTGTAGGAAGTTGTTTGATAAAGTGGGCAAAGCTTATACTTGGACCAGAAGGCAGAATATAGGAAACTACATGAAAACATAGATAATTCAGAGAAAATGACTGTAAACGGATGAGAACTTGTTTAGAACAGCTCAAAGAGATTCTCCAAGTCAGTTCTTAGTGTAGAAAAGGTAGCTAAGATCCGGGAAATCCTTAATTCAAGATAAGATGACATGAAACACTGTATGAATCCTATATTCTTTACTTAAAGGAGACTAGAGTGGTAAATGTGTGTTATACAAGGCAGAATACCATTGAAATAGAGAAAGGAACACGTTCGGCAGCTTTGGAAATCCTTACACTTCACTGAAATATAGTACTACACTCTATGACACAGTTGAGAGACAATGTTCAAGAGCTGCCTCAGTTTATAACAGTGTGTAGGAAGCTGTTTGATAAAGTGGGCAAAGCTTATACTTGGAGCAGAAGGCAGAATATAGGAAACTACATGAAAACATGAATAATTCAGAGAAAATGACAGTAAACAGATGAGAGCTTGTTTAGAACAGCTCAAAGAGATTCTCCAGTCAGTTCTTAGTATAGTAAAGGTAGCTAAGATCCGGGAAATCCTTAATTCAAGTTAAGATCACATGAAACACTGTATGAATCCTATATTCTTTACTTAAAGGAGACTAGAGTGGTAAATGTGTGTTATACAAGGCAGAATACCATTGAAATAGAGAAAGAAACACGTTCGGCAGCTTTGGAAAGCCTTACACTTCACTGAAATGTAGTACTACACTCTATAACACAGTTGAGAGACAATGTTCCCGAGCTGCCTCAGTTCAAAACAGTGTGTAGGAAGTTGTTTGATAAAGTGGGCAAAGCTTATACTTGGACCAGAAGGCAGAATATAGGAAACTACATGTAAACATGGATAATTCAGAGAAAATGACTGTAAACAGATGAGAACTTGTTTAGAACAGCTCAAAGAGATTCTCCGGTCAGTTCTTAGTGTAGAAAAGGTAGGTAAGATCCGGGAAATCCTTAATTCCAGTTAAGATCACATGAAACACTGTATGAATCCTATATTCTTTACTTAAAGGAGACTAGAGTGGTAAATGTGTGTTATACAAGGCAGAATACCATTGAAATAGAGAAAGAAACACGTTCGGCAGCTTTGGAAAGCCTTACACTTCACTGAAATGTAGTACCACACTCTATAACACAGTTGAGAGACAATGTTCCCGAGCTGCCTGAGTTCATAACAGTGTGTAGGAAGTTGTTTGATAAAGTGGGCAAAGCTTATACTTGGACCAGAAGGCAGAATATAGGAAACTACATGAAAACATGGATAATTCAGAGAAAATGACTGTAAACAGATGAGAACTTGTTTAGAACAGCTGAAAGAGATTCTCCAAGTCAGTTCTTAGTGTACAAAAGGTAGCTAAGATCCGGGAAATCCTTAATTCAAGTTAAGATCACATGAAACACTATATGAATCCTATATTCTTTACTTAAAGGAGACTAGAGTGGTAATTGTGTGTTATACAAGGGAGAATACCATTGAAATAGAGAAAGAAACACGTTCGGCAGCTTTGGAAAGCCTTACACTTCACTGAAATGTAGTACTACACTCTATAACACAGTTGAGAGACAATGTTCCCGAGCTGCCTCAGTTCATAACAGTGTGTAGGAAGTTGTTTGATAAAGTGGGCAAAGCTTATACTTGGACCAGAAGGCAGAATATAGGAAACTCCATGAAAACATGAATAATTCAGTGAAAATGACTGTAAACAGATGAGAGCTTGTTTAGAACAGCTCAAAGAGATTCTCCAGTCAGTTCTTAGTGTAGTAAAGGTAGCTAAGATCCGGGAAATCCTTAATTCAATTTAAGATGACATGAAACACTGTATGAATCCTATATTCTTTACATAAAGGAGACTAGAGTGGTAAATGTGTGTTATACAAGGCAGAATACCATTGAAATAGAGAAAGAAACACGTTCGGCAGCTTTGGAAAGCCTTACACTTCACTGAAATGTAGTACTACACTCTATAACACAGTTGAGAGACAATGTTCCCAAGCTGCCTCAGTTCATAACAGTGTGTAGGAAGTTGTTTGATAAAGTGGGCAAAGCTTATACTTGGACCAGAAGGCAGAATATAGGAAACTACATGAAAACATAGATAATTAGAGAAAATGACTGTAAACGGATGAGAACTTGTTTAGAACAGCTCAAAGAGATTCTCCAAGTCAGTTCTTAGTGTAGAAAAGGTAGCTAAGATCCGGGAAATCCTTAATTCAAGATAAGATGACATGAAACACTGTATGAATCCTATATTCTTTACTTAAAGGAGACTAGAGTGGTAAATGTGTGTTATACAAGGCAGAATACCATTGAAATAGAGAAAGGAACACGTTCGGCAGCTTTGGAAATCCTTACACTTCACTGAAATATAGTACTACACTCTATGACACAGTTGAGAGACAATGTTCAAGAGCTGCCTCAGTTTATAACAGTGTGTAGGAAGCTGTTTGATAAAGTGGGCAAAGCTTATACTTGGAGCAGAAGGCAGAATATAGGAAACTACATGAAAACATGAATAATTCAGAGAAAATGACAGTAAACAGATGAGAGCTTGTTTAGAACAGCTCAAAGAGATTCTCCAGTCAGTTCTTAGTATAGTAAAGGTAGCTAAGATCCGGGAAATCCTTAATTCAAGTTAAGATCACATGAAACACTGTATGAATCCTATATTCTTTACTTAAAGGAGACTAGAGTGGTAAATGTGTGTTATACAAGGCAGAATACCATTGAAATAGAGAAAGAAACACGTTCGGCAGCTTTGGAAAGCCTTACACTTCACTGAAATGTAGTACCACACTCTATAACACAGTTGAGAGACAATGTTTCCGAGCTGCCTCAGTTAATAACAGTGTGTAGGAAGTTGTTTGATAAAGTGGGCAAAGCTTATACTTGGACCAGAAGGCAGAATATAGGAAACTACATGAAAACATGGATAATTCAGAGAAAATGACTGTAAACGGATGAGAACTTGTTTAGAACAGCTCAAAGAGATTCTCCGGTCAGTTCTTAGTGTAGTAAAGGTAGCTAAGATCCGGGAAATCCTTAATTCGAGTTAAGATGACAAGAAAAACTGTATGAATCCTATATTCTTTACTTTAAGGAGACTAAAGTGGTAAATGTGTGTTATACAAGGCAGAATACCATTGAAATAGAGAAAGAAACACGTTCGGCAGCTTTGGAAAGCCTTACACTTCACTGAAATGTAGTACTACACTCTATAACACTGTTGAGAGACAATGTTCCCGAGCTGCCTCAGTTCATAACAGTGTGTAGGAAGTTGTTTGATAAAGTGGGCAAAGCTTATATTTGTACCAGAAGGCAGAATATAGGAAACTACATGAAAACATGGATAATTCAGAGAAATGACTGTAAACAGATGAGAGCTTTTTTAGAACAGGTCAAAGAGATTCTCCTGTCAGTTCTTAGTGTAGAAAAGGTAGCTAAGATCCGGGAAATCCTTAATTCAAGTTAAGATTACATGAAACACTGTATGAATCCTATATTCTTTACTTAAAGGAGACTACAGTGGTAAATGTGTGTTATACAAGGCAGAATACCATTGAAATAGAGAAAGAAACACGTTCGGTAGCTTTGGAAAGCTTTACACTTCACTGAAATGTAGTACTACACTCTATAACACAGTTGAGAGACAATGTTCCCGAGCTGCGTCAGTTCATAACAGTGTGTAGGAAGTTGTTTGATAAAGTGGGCAAAGCTTATACTTGGACCAGAAGGCAGAATATAGGAAACTACATGAAAACATGGATAATTCAGAGAAAATGACTGTAAACAGATGAGAACTTGTTTAGAACAGCTCAAAGAGATTCTCCGGTCAGTTCTTAGTGTAGAAAAGGTAGCTAATATCCGGGAAATCCTTAATTCAAGTTAAGATCACATGAAACACTGTATGAATCCTATATTCTTTACTTAAAGGAGACTAGAGTGGTAAATGTGTGTTATACAAGGCAGAATACCATTGAAATAGAGAAAGAAACACGTTCGGCAGCTTTGGAAAGCCTTACACTTCACTGAAATGTAGTACTACACTCTATAACACTATTGAGAGACAATGTTCCCGAGCTGCCTCAGTTCATAACAGTGTGTAGGAAGTTGTTTGATAAAGTGGGCAAAGCTTATACTTGGACCAGAAGGCAGAATATAGGAAACTACATGAAAACATGGATAATTCAGAGAAAATGACTGTAAACGGATGAGGACTTGTTTAGAACAGCTCAAAGAGATTCTCCAAATCAGTTCTTAGTGTAGAAAAGGTAGCTAAGGTCCGGGAAATCCTTAATTCAAGTTAAGATGACATGAAACACTGTATGAATCCTATATTCTTTACTTAAAGGAGACTAGAGTGGTAAATGTGTGTTATACAAGGCAGAATACCATTGAAATAGAGAAAGAAACACGTTCGGCAGCTTTGGAAAGCCTTACACTTCACTGAAATATAGTACTACACTCTATAACACAGTTGAGAGACAATGTTCCCGAGCTGCGTCAGTTCATAACAGTGTGTAGGAAGTTGTTTGATAAAGTGGGCAAAGCTAATACTTGCTACAGAAGGCAGAATATAGGAAACTACATGAAAACATGGATAATTCAGAGAAAATGTCTTTAAACAGATGAGAACTTGTTTAGAACAGCTCAAAGAGATTCTCCGGTCAGTTCTTAGTGTAGAAAAGGTAGCTAAGATCCGGGAAATCCTTAATTCGAGTTAAGATCACATGAAACACTGTACGAATCCTATATTCTTTACTTAAAGGAGACTAGAGTGGTATATGTGTGTTATACAAGGCAGAATACCATTGAAATAGAGAAACAAACACGTTCGGCAGCTTTGGAAAGCCTTACACTTCACTGAAATGTAGTACTACACTCTATAACACTGTTGACAGGCAATGTTCCCGAGCTGCCTCAGTTCATAACAGTGTGTAGGAAGTTGTTTGATAAAGTGGTCAAAGCTCATACTTGGACCAGAAGGCAGAATATAGGAAACTACATGAAAACATGGATAATTCAGAGAAAATGACTGTAAACAGATGAGAACTTGTTTAGAACAGCTCAAAGAGATTCTCCGGTCAGTTCTGAGTGTAGAAAAGGTAGCTAAGATCCGGGAAATCCTTAATTCAAGTTAAGATCACATGAAGCACTGTATGAATCCTATATTCTTTACTTAAAGGAGACCAGAGTGGTAAATGTGTGTTATACAAGGCAGAATACCATTGAAATAGAGAAAGAAACACGTTCGGCAGCTTTGGAAAGCCTTACACTTCACTGAAATGTAGTACTACACTCTATAACACTGTTGACAGACAATGTTCCCGAGCTGCCTCAGTTCATAACAGTGTTTAGGAAGTTGTTTGATAAAGTGGGCAAAGCTTATACTTGGACCAGAAGGCAGAATATAGGAAACTACATGAAAACATGGATAATTAAGAGAAAATGACTGTAAACGGATGAGAACTTGTTTACAACAGCTCAAAGAGATTCTCCAAGTCAGTTCTTAGTGTAGAAAAGGAGCTAAAATCCGGGAAATCCTTAATTCAAGTTAAGATGACATGAAACACTGTATGAATCCTATATTCTTTACTTAAAGTCGACTAGAGTGGTAAATGTGTGTTATACAAGGCAGAATACCATTGAAATAGAGAAAGAAACACGTTCGGCAGCTTTGGAAAGCCTTACACTTCACTGAAATGTAGTACTACACTCTATAACACAGTTGAGAGACAATGTTCCCGAGCTGCGTCAGTTCATAACAGTGTGTAGGAAGTTGCTTGATAAAGTGGGCAAAGCTTATACTTGGACCAGAAGGCAGAATATAGGAAACTACATGAAAACATGGATAATTCAGAGAAAATGACTGTAAACAGATGAGAACTTGTTTAGAACAGCTCAAAGAGATTCTCCGGTCAGTTCTTAGTGTAGAAAAGGTAGCTAAGATCCGGGAAATCCTTAATTCAAGTTAAGATCACATGAAGCACTGTATGAATCCTATATTCTTTACTTAAAGGAGACCAGAGTGGTAAATGTGTGTTATACAAGGCAGAATACCATTGAAATAGAGAAAGAAACACGTTCGGCAGCTTTGGAAAGCCTTACACTTCACTGAAATGTAGTACTACACTCTATAACACTGTTGACAGACAATGTTCCCGAGCTGCCTCAGTTCATAACAGTGTGTAGGAAGTTGTTTGATAAAGTGGGCAAAGCTTATACTTGGACAGGAAGGCAGAATATAGGAAACTACATGAAAACATGGATAATTCAGAGAAAATGACTGTAAACGGATGAGGACTTGTTTAGAACAGCTCAAAGAGATTCTCCAAATCAGTTCTTAGTGTAGAAAAGGTAGCTAAGGTCCGGGAAATCCTTAATTCAAGTTAAGATGACATGAAACACTGTATGAATCCTATATTCTTTACTTAAAGGAGACTAGAGTGGTAAATGTGTGTTATACAAGGCAGAATACCAATGAAATAGAGAAAGAAACACGTTCGGCAGCTTTGGAAATCCTTACACTTCACTGAAATATAATACTACACTCTATAACACAGTTGAGAGACAATGTTCCCGAGCTGCGTCAGTTCATAACAGTGTGTAGGAAGTTGTTTGATAAAGTGGGCAAAGCTAATACTTGGTACAGAAGGCAGAATATAGGAAACTACATGAAAACATGGATAATTCAGAGAAAATATCTTTAAACAGATGAGAACTTGTTTAGAACAGCTCAAAGAGATTCTCCGGTCAGTTCTTAGTGTAGAAAAGGTAGCTAAGATCCGGGAAATCCTTAATTCGAGTTAAGATCACATGAAACACTGTACGAATCCTATATTCTTTACTTAAAGGAGACTAGAGTGGTATATGTGTGTTATACAAGGCAGAATACCATTGAAATAGAGAAACAAACACGTTCGGCAGCTTTGGAAAGCCTTACACTTCACTGAAATGTAGTACTACACTCTATAACACTGTTGACAGGCAATGTTCCCGAGCTGCCTCAGTTCATAACAGTGTGTAGGAAGTTGTTTGATAAAGTGGTCAAAGCTCATACTTGGACCAGAAGGCAGAATATAGGAAACTACATGAAAACATGGATAATTCAGAGAAAATGACTGTAAACAGATGAGAACTTGTTTAGAACAGCTCAAAGAGATTCTCCGGTCAGTTCTGAGTGTAGAAAAGGTAGCTAAGATCCGGGAAATCCTTAATTCAAGTTAAGATCACATGAAGCACTGTATGAATCCTATATTCTTTACTTAAAGGAGACCAGAGTGGTAAATGTGTGTTATACAAGGCAGAATACCATTGAAATAGAGAAAGAAACACGTTCGGCAGCTTTGGAAAGCCTTACACTTTACTGAAATATAGTACTACACTCTATAACACAGTTGAGAGACAATGTTCCCGAGCTGCGTCAGTTCATAACAGTGTGTAGGATGTTGTTTGATAAAGTGGGCAAAGCTTATACTTGGACCAGAAGGCAGAATATAGGAAACTACATGAAAACATGGATAATTAAGAGAAAATGACTGTAAACGGATGAGAACTTGTTTAGAACAGCTCAAAGAGATTCTCCAAGTCAGTTCTTAGTGTAGAAAAGGAGCTAAAATCCGGGAAATCCTTAATTCAAGTTAAGATGACATGAAACACTGTATGAATCCTATATTCTTTACTTAAAGTCGACTAGAGTGGTAAATGTGTGTTATACAAGGCAGAATACCATTGAAATAGAGAAAGAAACACGTTCGGCAGCTTTGGAAAGCCTTACACTTCACTGAAATGTAGTACTACACTCTATAACACAGTTGAGAGACAATGTTCCCGAGCTGCGTCAGTTCATAACAGTGTGTAGGAAGTTGCTTGATAAAGTGGGCAAAGCTTATACTTGGACCAGAAGGCAGAATATAGGAAACTACATGAAAACATGGATAATACAGAGAAAATGACTGTAAACAGATGAGAAATTGTTTAGAACAGCTCAAAGAGATTCTCCGGTCAGTTCTTAGTGTAGAAAAGGTAGCTAAGATCCGGGAAATCCTTAATTCAAGTTAAGATCACATGAAGCACTGTATGAATCCTATATTCTTTACTTAAAGGAGACCAGAGTGGTAAATGTGTGTTATACAAGGCAGAATACCATTGAAATAGAGAAAGAAACACTTTGGGCAGCTTTGGAAAGCCTTACACTTCACTGAAATGTAGTACTACACTCTATAACACAGTTGATTGACAATGTTCCTGAGCTGCCTCAGTTCATAACAGTGTGTAGGAAGTTGTTTGATAAAGTGTGTAAAGCTTATCCTTGGACCAGGGGGCAGAATATAGGAAACTACATGAAAACATGGATAATTCAGAGAAAATGACTGTAAACAGATGAGAACTTGTTTAGAACAGTTGAAAGAGATTCTCCAACTCAGTTCTTAGTGTAGAAAAGGTAGCTAAGATCCGGGAAATCCTTAATTCGAGTTAAGATGACATGAAACACTGTATGAATCCTATATTCTTTACTTAAAGGAGACTAGAGTGGTAAATGTGTGTTATACAAGGCAGAATACCATTGAAATAGAGAAAGAAACACGTTCGGCAGCTTTGGAAAGCCTTACACTTCACTGAAATGTAGTACTACACTCTATAACACAGTTGAGAGACAATGTTCCCGAGCTGCCTCAGTTCATAATAGTGTGTAGGAAGTTGTTTGATAAAGTGGGCAAAGCTTGTACTTGGACCAGAAGGCAGAATATAGGAAACTACATGAAAACATGGATAATTCAGAGAAAATGACTGTAAACAGATGAGAACTTGTTTAGAACAGCTCAAAGAGATTCTCCAAGTCAGTTCTTAGTGTAGAAAAGATAGCTAAGATCCGGGAAATCCTTAATTCAAGTTAAGATGACATGAAACACTGTATGAATCCTATATTCTTTACTTAAAGGAGATTAGAGTGGTAAATGTGTGTTATAGTGTAAGGCAGAATACCACTGAAATAGAAAAAGAAACACGTTCGGCAGCTTTGGAAAGCCTTACACTTCACTGAAATGTAGTACTACACTCTATAACACAGTTGAGAGACAATGTTCCCCAGCTGCCTCAGCTTATAATAGTGTGTAGGAAGTTGTTTGATAAAGTGGGCAAAGCTTATACTTGGACCAGAAGGCAGAATATAGGAAACTACATGAAAACATGGATAATTCAGAGAAAATGACTGTAAAGAGATGAAAAATTGTTTAGAACAGCTCAAAGAGATTCTCTGGTCAGTTCTTAGTGTAGGAAAGGTAGCTAAGATCCGGGAAATCCTTAATTCGAGTTAAGATCACATAAAACACTGTATGAATCCTATATTCTTTACTTAAAGGAGACTAGAGTGGTAAATGTGTGTTATTCAAGGCAGAATACCATTGAAATAGAGAAAGAAACTCTTTCGGCAGCTTTGGAAAGCCTTACACTTCACTGAAATGTAGTACTACACTCTATAACACAGTTGATTGACAATGTTCCTGAGCTGCCTCAGTTCATAACAGTGTGTAGGAAGTTGTTTGATAAAGTGGGTAAAGCTTATCCTTGGACCAGGGGGCAGAATATAGGAAACTACATGAAAACATGGATAATTCAGAGAAAATGACTGTAAACAGATGAGAACTTGTTTAGAACAGTTGAAAGAGATTCTCCAACTCAGTTCTTAGTGTAGAAAAGGTAGCTAAGATCCGGGAAATCCTTAATTCGAGTTAAGATGACATGAAACACTGTATGAATCCTATATTCTTTACTTAAAGGAGACTAGAGTGGTAAATGTGTGTTATACAAGGCAGAATACCATTGAAATAGAGAAAGAAACATGTTCGGCAGCTTTGGAAAGCCTTACACTTCACTGAAATGTAGTACTACACTCTATAACACAGTTGAGAGACAATGTTCCCGAGCTGCCTCAGTTCATAATAGTGTGTAGGAAGTTGTTTGATAAAGTGGGCAAAGCTTATACTTGGACCAGAAGGCAGAATATAGAAAACTACATGAAAACATTGATAATTCAGAGAAAATGACTGTAAACAGATGAGAACTTGTTTAGAACAGCTCAAAGAGATTCTCCAAGTCAGTTCTTAGTGTAGAAAAGATAGCTAAGATCCGGGAAATCCTTAATTCAAGTTAAGATGACATGAAACACTGTATGAATCCTATATTCTTTACTTAAAGGAGACTAGAGTGGTAAATGTGTGTTATTCAAGGCAGAATACCATTGAAATAGAGAAAGAAACACTTTGGGCAGCTTTGGAAAGCCTTACACTTCACTGAAATGTAGTACTACACTCTATAACACAGTTGAGAGACAATGTTCCCGAGCTGCCTCAGTTCATAACAGTGTGTAGGAAGTTGTTTGATAAAGTGGGCAAAGCTTATACTTGGACCAGAAGGCAGAATATAGGAAACTACATGAAAACATGAATAATTCAGAGAAAATGACTGTAAACAGATGAGAACTTGTTTAGAACAGCTCAAAGAGATTCTCCAAGTCAGTTCTTAGTGTAGAAAAGGTAGCTAAGATCCGGGAAATCCTTAATTCAAGTTAAGATGACATGAAACACTGTGTGAATCCTATATTCTTTACTTAAAGGAGACTAGAGTGGTAAATGTGTGTTATAGTGTAAGGCAGAATACCACTGAAATAGAAAAAGAAACACGTTCGGCAGCTTTGGAAAGCCTTACACTTCACTGAAATGTAGTACTACACTCTATAACACAGTTGAGAGACAATGTTCCCGAGCTGCCTCAGTTCATAATAGTGTGTAGGAAGTTGTTTGATAAAGTGGGCAAAGCTTATACTTGGACCAGAAGGCAGAATATAGGAAACTACATGAAAACATGGATAATTCAGAGAAAATGACTGTAAAGAGATGAAAAATTGTTTAGAACAGCTCAAAGAGATTCTCTGGTCAGTTCTTAGTGTAGTAAAGGTAGCTAAGATGCGGGAAATCCTTAATTCGAGTTAAGATCACATAAAACACTGTATAAATCCTATATTCTTTACTGAAAGGAGACTAGAGTGGTAAATGTGTGTTATACAAGGCAGAATACCATTGAAATAGAGAAAGAAACACGTTCGGCAGCTTTGGAAAGCCTTACACTTCACTGAAATGTAGTACTACACTCTATAACACAGTTGATTGACAATGTTCCTGAGCTGCCTCAGTTTATAACAGTGTGTAGGAAGTTGTTTGATAAAGTGGGTAAAGCTTATCCTTGGACCAGAGGGCAGAATATAGGAAACTACATGAAAACATGGATAATTCAGAGAAAATGACTGTAAACAGATGAGAACTTGTTTAGAACAGTTGAAAGAGATTCTCCAACTCAGCTCTTAGTGTAGAAAAGGTAGCTAAGATCCGGGAAATCCTTAATTCGAGTTAAGATGACGTGAAACACTGTATGAATCCTATATTCTTTACTGAAAGGAGACTAGAGTGGTAAATGTGTGTTATACAAGGCAGAATACCATTGAAATAGAGAAAGAAACACGTTCGGCAGCTTTGGAAAGCCTTACACTTCACTGAAATGTAGTACTACATTCTATAACACAGTTGATTGACAATGTTCCTGAGCTGCCTCAGTTCATAACAGTGTGTAGGAAGTTGTTTGATAAAGTGGGTAAAGCTTATCCTTGGACCAGAGGGCAGAATATAGGAAACTACATGAAAACATGGATAATTCAGAGAAAATGACTGTAAACAGATGAGAACTTGTTTAGAACAGTTGAAAGAGATTCTCCAACTCAGCTCTTAGTGTAGAAAAGGTAGCTAAGATCCGGGAAATCCTTAATTCGAGTTAAGATGACATGAAACACTGTATGAATCCTATATTCTTTACTTAAAGGAGACTAGAGTGGTAAATGTGTGTTATAGTGTAAGGCAGAATACCACTGAAATAGAAAAAGAAACACGTTCGGCAGCTTTGGAAAGCCTTACACTTCACTGAAATGTAGTACTACACTCTATAACACAGTTGAGAGACAATGTTCCCGAGCTGCCTCAGTTCATAATAGTGTGTAGGAAGTTGTTTGATAAAGTGGGCAAAGCTTATACTTGGACCAGAAGGCAGAATATAGGAAACTACATGAAAACATGGATAATTCAGAGAAAATGACTGTAAAGAGATGAAAAATTGTTTAGAACAGCTCAAAGAGATTCTCTGGTCAGTTCTTAGTGTAGTAAAGGTAGCTAAGATCCGGGAAATCCTTAATTCGAGTTAAGATCACATAAAACACTGTATGAATCCTATATTCTTTACTTAAAGGAGACGAGAGTGGTAAATGTGTGTTATTCAAGGCAGAATACCATTGAAATAGAGAAAGAAACACTTTGGGCAGCTTTGGAAAGCCTTACACTTCACTGAAATGTAGTACTACACTCTATAACACAGTTGAGAGACAATGTTCCCGAGCTGCCTCAGTTCATAACAGTGTGTAGGAAGTTGTTTGATAAAGTGGGCAAAGCTTATACTTGGACCAGAAGGCAGAATATAGGAAACTACATGAAAACATGGATAATTCAGAGAAAATAACTGTAAACAGATGAGAACTTGTTTAGAACAGCTCAAAGAGATTCTCCGGTCAGTCTTAGTGTAGTAAAGGTAGCTAAGATCCGGGAAATCCTTAATTCGAGTTAAGATCACATGAAACACTGTATGAATCCTATATTCTTTACTGAAAGGAGACTAGAGTGGTAAATGTGTGTTATACAAGGCAGAATACCATTGAAATAGAGAAAGAAACACGTTCGGCAGCTTTGGAAAGCCTTACACTTCACTGAAATGTAGTACTACACTCTATAACACAGTTGATTGACAATGTTCCTGAGCTGCCTCAGTTCATAACAGTGTGTAGGAAGTTGTTTGATAAAGTGGGTAAAGCTTATCCTTGGACCAGAGGGCAGAATATAGGAAACTACATGAAAACATGGATAATTCAGAGAAAATGACTGTAAACAGATGAGAACTTGTTTAGAACAGTTGAAAGAGATTCTCCAACTCAGCTCTTAGTGTAGAAAAGGTAGCTAAGATCCGGGAAATATTTAATTCGAGTTAAGATGACATGAAACACTGTATGAATCCTATATTCTTTACTTAAAGGAGACTAGAGTGGTAAATGTGTGTTATACAAGGCAGAATACCATTGAAATACAGAAAGAACACGTTCGGCAGCTTTGGAAAGCCTTACACTTCACTGAAATGTAGTACTACACTCTATAACACAGTTGAGAGACAATGTTCCTGAGCTGCCTCAGTTCATAACAGTGTGTAGGAAGTTGTTTGATAAAGTGGGCAAAGCTTATACTTGGACCAGAAGGCAGAATATAGGAAACTACATGAAAACATGGATAATTCAGAGAAAATGACTGTAAAGAGATGAAAAATTGTTTAGAACAGCTCAAAGAGATTCTCTGGTCAGTTCTTAGTGTAGTAGAGGTAGCTAAGATCCGGGAAATCCTTAATTCGAGTTAAAATCACATAAAACACTGTATGAATCCTATATTCTTTACTTAAAGGAGACTAGAGTGGTAAATGTGTGTTATTCAAGGCAGAATACCATTGAAATAGAATAAGAAACACTTTGGGCAGCTTTGGAAAGCCTTACACTTCACTGAAATGTAGTACTACACTCTATAACACAGTTGAGAGACAATGTTCCCGAGCTGCCTCAGTTCATAACAGTGTGTAGGAAGTTGTTTGATAAAGTGGGCAAAGCTTATACTTGGACCAGAAGGCAGAATATAGGAAACTACATGAAGTACTACACTCTATAACACAGTTGATTGACAATGTTCCTGAGCTGCCTCAGTTCATAACAGTGTGTAGGAAGTTGTTTGATAAAGTGGGTAAAGCTTATCCTTGGACCAGAGGGCAGAATATAGGAAACTACATGAAAACATGGATAATTCAGAGAAAATGACTGTAAACAGATGAGAACTTGTTTAGAACAGTTGAAAGAGATTCTCCAACTCAGCTCTTAGTGTAGAAAAGGTAGCTAAGATCCGGGAAATCCTTAATTCGAGTTAAGATGACATGAAACACTGTATGAATCCTATATTCTTTACTTAAAGGAGACTAGAGTGGTAAATGTGTGTTATACAAGGCAGAATACCATTGAAATACAGAAAGAACACGTTCGGCAGCTTTGGAAAGCCTTACACTTCACTGAAATGTAGTACTACACTCTATAACACAGTTGAGAGACAATGTTCCTGAGCTGCCTCAGTTCATAACAGTGTGTAGGAAGTTGTTTGATAAAGTGGGCAAAGCTTATACTTGGACCAGTAGGCAGAATATAGGAAACTACATGAAAACATGGATAATTCAGAGAAAATGACTGTAAAGAGATGAAAAATTGTTTAGAACAGCTGAAAGAGATTCTCTGGTCAGTTCTTAGCGTAGTAAAGGTAGCTAAGATCCGGGAAATCCTTAATTCGAGTTAAGATCACAAAAAACACTGTATGAATCCTATATTCTTTACTTAAAGGAGACTAGAGTGGTAAATGTGTGTTATTCAAGGCAGAATACCATTGAAATAGAGAAAGAAACACTTTGGGCAGCTTTGGAAAGCCTTACACTTCACTGAAATGTAGTACTACACTCTATAACACAGTTGAGAGACAATGTTCCCGAGCTGCCTCAGTTCATAACAGTGTGTAGGAAGTTGTTTGATAAAGTGGGCAAAGCTTATACTTGGACCAGAAGGCAGAATATAGGAAACTACATGAAAACATGGATAATTCAGAGAAAATGACTGTAAACAGATGAGAACTTGTTTAGAACAGCTCAAAGAGATTCTCCGGTCAGTCTTAGTGTAGTAAAGGTAGCTAAGATCCGGGAAATCCTTAATTCGAGTTAAGATCACATGAAACACTGTATGAATCCTATATTCTTTACTGAAAGGAGACTAGAGTGGTAAATGTGTGTTATACAAGGCAGAATACCATTGAAATAGAGAAAGAAACACGTTTGGCAGCTTTGGAAAGCCTTACACTTCACTGAAATGTAGTACTACACTCTATAACACAGTTGATTGACAATGTTCCTGAGCTGCCTCAGTTCATAACAGTGTGTAGGAAGTTGTTTGATAAAGTGGGTAAAGCTTATCCTTGGACCAGAGGGCAGAATATAGGAAACTACATGAAAACATGGATAATTCAGAGAAAATGACTGTAAACAGATGAGAACTTGTTTAGAACAGTTGAAAGAGATTCTCCAACTCAGCTCTTAGTGTAGAAAAGGTAGCTAAGATCCGGGAAATCCTTAATTCGAGTTAAGATGACATGAAACACTGTATGAATCCTATATTCTTTACTTAAAGGAGACTAGAGTGGTAAATGTGTGTTATACAAGGCAGAATACCATTGAAATACAGAAAGAACACGTTCGGCAGCTTTGGAAAGCCTTACACTTCACTGAAATGTAGTACTACACTCTATAACACAGTTGAGAGACAATGTTCCCGAGCTGCCTCAGTTCATAACAGTGTGTAGGAAGTTGTTTGATAAAGTGGGCAAAGCTTATACTTGGACCAGAAGGCAGAATATAGGAAACTACATGAAAACATGGATAATTCAGAGAAAATGACTGTAAACAGATGAGAACTTGTTTAGAACAGCTCATAGAGATTCTCCAAGTCAGTTCTTAGTGTAGAAATGATAGCTAAGATCCGGGAAATCCTTAATTCAAGTTAAGATGACATGAAACACTGTATGAATCCTATATTCTTTACTTAAAGGAGACTAGAGTGGTAAATGTGTGTTATAGTGTAAGGCAGAATACCACTGAAATAGAAAAAGAAACACGTTCGGCAGCTTTGGAAAGCCTTACACTTCACTGAAATGTAGTACTACACTCTATAACACAGTTGAGAGACAATGTTCACGAGCTGCCTCAGCTCATAATAGTGTGTAGGAAGTTTTTTGATAAAGTGGGCAAAGCTTATACTTGGACCAGAAGGCAGAATATAGGAAACTACATGAAAACATGGATAATTCAGAGAAAATGACTTTTAAGAGATGAAAAATTGTTTAGAACAGCTCAAAGAGATTCTCTGGTCAGTTCTTAGTGTAGTAAAGGTAGCTAAGATCCGGGAAATCCTTAATTCGAGTTAAGATCACATAAAACACTGTATGAATCCTATATTCTTTACTTAAAGGAGACTAGAGTGGTAAATGTGTGTTATTCAAGGCAGAATACCATTGAAATAGAGAAAGAAACACTTTGGGCAGCTTTGGAAAGCCTTACACTTCACTGAAATGTAGTACTACACTCTATAACACAGTTGAGAGACAATGTTCCCGAGCTGCCTCAGTTCATAACAGTGTGTAGGAAGTTGTTTGATAAAGTGGGCAAAGCTTATACTTGGACCAGAAGGCAGAATATAGGAAACTACATGAAAACATGGATAATTCAGAGAAAATGACTGTAAACAGATGAGAACTTGTTTAGAACAGCTCAAAGAGATTCTCCAAGTCAGTTCTTAGTGTAGAAAAGGTAGCTAAGATCCGGGAAATCCTTAATTCAAGTTAAGATGACATGAAACACTGTGTGAATCCTATATTCTTTACTTAAAGGAGACTAGAGTGGTAAATGTGTGTTATAGTGTAAGGCAGAATACCACTGAAATAGAAAAAGAAACACGTTCGGCAGCTTTAGAAAGCCTTACACTTCACTGAAATGTAGTACTACACTCTATAACACAGTTGAGAGACAATGTTCCCGAGCTGCCTCAGTTCATAATAGTGTGTAGGAAGTTGTTTGATAAAGTGGGCAAAGCTTATACTTGGACCAGAAGGCAGAATATAGGAAACTACATGAAAACATGGATAATTCAGAGAAAATGACTGTAAAGAGATGAAAAATTGTTTAGAACAGCTCAAAGAGATTCTCTGGTCAGTTCTTAGTGTAGTAAAGGTAGCTAAGATCCGGGAAATCCTTAATTCGAGTTAAGATCACATAAAACACTGTATGAATCCTATATTCTTTACTTAAAGGAGACGAGAGTGGTAAATGTGTGTTATTCAAGGCAGAATACCATTGAAATAGAGAAAGAAACACTTTGGGCAGCTTTGGAAAGCCTTACACTTCACTGAAATGTAGTACTACACTCTATAACACAGTTGAGAGACAATGTTCCCGAGCTGCCTCAGTTCATAACAGTGTGTAGGAAGTTGTTTGATAAAGTGGGCAAAGCTTATACTTGGACCAGAAGGCAGAATATAGGAAACTACATGAAAACATGGATAATTCAGAGAAAATAACTGTAAACAGATGAGAACTTGTTTAGAACAGCTCAAAGAGATTCTCCGGTCAGTCTTAGTGTAGTAAAGGTAGCTAAGATCCGGGAAATCCTTAATTCGAGTTAAGATCACATGAAACACTGTATGAATCCTATATTCTTTACTGAAAGGAGACTAGAGTGGTAAATGTGTGTTATACAAGGCAGAATACCATTGAAATAGAGAAAGAAACACGTTCGGCAGCTTTGGAAAGCCTTACACTTCACTGAAATGTAGTACTACACTCTATAACACAGTTGATTGACAATGTTCCTGAGCTGCCTCAGTTCATAACAGTGTGTAGGAAGTTGTTTGATAAAGTGGGTAAAGCTTATCCTTGGACCAGAGGGCAGAATAGAGGAAACTACATGAAAACATGGATAATTCAGAGAAAATGACTGTAAACAGATGAGAACTTGTTTAGAACAGTTGAAAGAGATTCTCCAACTCAGCTCTTAGTGTAGAAAAGGTAGCTAAGATCCGGGAAATACTTAATTCGAGTTAAGATGACATGAAACACTGTATGAATCCTATATTCTTTACTTAAAGGAGACTAGAGTGGTAAATGTGTGTTATACAAGGCAGAATACCATTGAAATACAGAAAGAACACGTTCGGCAGCTTTGGAAAGCCTTACACTTCACTGAAATGTAGTACTACACTCTATAACACAGTTGAGAGACAATGTTCCTGAGCTGCCTCAGTTCATAACAGTGTGTAGGAAGTTGTTTGATAAAGTGGGCAAAGCTTATACTTGGACCAGAAGGCAGAATATAGGAAACTACATGAAAACATGGATAATTCAGAGAAAATGACTGTAAAGAGATGAAAAATTGTTTAGAACAGCTCAAAGAGATTCTCTGGTCAGTTCTTAGTGTAGTAGAGGTAGCTAAGATCCGGGAAATCCTTAATTCGAGTTAAAATCACATAAAACACTGTATGAATCCTATATTCTTTACTTAAAGGAGACTAGAGTGGTAAATGTGTGTTATTCAAGGCAGAATACCATTGAAATAGAATAAGAAACACTTTGGGCAGCTTTGGAAAGCCTTACACTTCACTGAAATGTAGTACTACACTCTATAACACAGTTGAGAGACAATGTTCCCGAGCTGCCTCAGTTCATAACAGTGTGTAGGAAGTTGTTTGATAAAGTGGGCAAAGCTTATACTTGGACCAGAAGGCAGAATATAGGAAACTACATGAAGTACTACACTCTATAGCACAGTTGATTGACAATGTTCCTGAGCTGCCTCAGTTCATAACAGTGTGTAGGAAGTTGTTTGATAAAGTGGGTAAAGCTTATCCTTGGACCAGAGGGCAGAATATAGGAAACTACATGAAAACATGGATAATTCAGAGAAAATGACTGTAAACAGATGAGAACTTGTTTAGAACAGTTGAAAGAGATTCTCCAACTCAGCTCTTAGTGTAGAAAAGGTAGCTAAGATCCGGGAAATCCTTAATTCGAGTTAAGATGACATGAAACACTGTATGAATCCTATATTCTTTACTTAAAGGAGACTAGAGTGGTAAATGTGTGTTATACAAGGCAGAATACCATTGAAATACAGAAAGAACACGTTCGGCAGCTTTGGAAAGCCTTACACTTCACTGAAATGTAGTACTACACTCTATAACACAGTTGAGAGACAATGTTCCTGAGCTGCCTCAGTTCATAACAGTGTGTAGGAAGTTGTTTGATAAAGTGGGCAAAGCTTATACTTGGACCAGTAGGCAGAATATAGGAAACTACATGAAAACATGGATAATTCAGAGAAAATGACTGTAAAGAGATGAAAAATTGTTTAGAACAGCTGAAAGAGATTCTCTGGTCAGTTCTTAGCGTAGTAAAGGTAGCTAAGATCCGGGAAATCCTTAATTCGAGTTAAGATCACAAAAAACACTGTATGAATCCTATATTCTTTACTTAAAGGCGACTAGAGTGGTAAATGTGTGTTATTCAAGGCAGAATACCATTGAAATAGAGAAAGAAACACTTTGGGCAGCTTTGGAAAGCCTTACACTTCACTGAAATGTAGTACTACACTCTATAACACAGTTGAGAGACAATGTTCCCGAGCTGCCTCAGTTCATAACAGTGTGTAGGAAGTTGTTTGATAAAGTGGGCAAAGCTTATACTTGGACCAGAAGGCAGAATATAGGAAACTACATGAAAACATGGATAATTCAGAGAAAATAACTGTAAACAGATGAGAACTTGTTTAGAACAGCTCAAAGAGATTCTCCGGTCAGTCTTAGTGTAGTAAAGGTAGCTAAGATCCAGGAAATCCTTAATTCGAGTTAAGATCACATGAAACACTGTATGAATCCTATATTCTTTACTGAAAGGAGACTAGAGTGGTAAATGTGTGTTATACAAGGCAGAATACCATTGAAATAGAGAAAGAAACACGTTTGGCAGCTTTGGAAAGCCTTACACTTCACTGAAATGTAGTACTACACTCTATAACACAGTTGATTGACAATGTTCCTGAGCTGCCTCAGTTCATAACAGTGTGTAGGAAGTTGTTTGATAAAGTGGGTAAAGCTTATCCTTGGACCAGAGGGCAGAATATAGGAAACTACATGAAAACATGGATAATTCAGAGAAAATGACTGTAAACAGATGAGAACTTGTTTAGAACAGTTGAAAGAGATTCTCCAACTCAACTCTTAGTGTAGAAAAGGTAGCTAAGATCCGGGAAATCCTTAATTCGAGTTAAGATGACATGAAACACTGTATGAATCCTATATTCTTTACTTAAAGGAGACTAGAGTGGTAAATGTGTGTTATACAAGGCAGAATACCATTGAAATAGAGAAAGAAACACGTTCGGCAGCTTTGGAAAGCCTTACACTTCACTGAAATGTAGTACTACACTCTATAACACAGTTGATTGACAATGTTCCTGAGCTGCCTCAGTTCATAACAGTGTGTAGGAAGTTGTTTGATAAAGTGGGTAAAGCTTATCCTTGGACCAGAGGGCAGAATATAGGAAACTACATGAAAACATGGATAATTCAGAGAAAATGACTGTAAACAGATGAGAACTTGTTTAGAACAGTTGAAAGAGATTCTCCAACTCAGCACTTAGTGTAGAAAAGGTAGCTAAGATCCGGGAAATCCTTAATTCTAGTTAAGATGACATGAAACACTGTATGAATCCTATATTCTTTACTTAAAGGAGACTAGAGTGGTAAATGTGTGTTATAGTGTAAGGCAGAATACCACTGAAATAGAAAAAGAAACACGTTCGGCAGCTTTGGAAAGCCTTACACTTCACTGAAATGTAGTACTACACTCTATAACACAGTTGAGAGACAATGTTCACGAGCTGCCTCAGCTCATAATAGTGTGTAGGAAGTTGTTTGATAAAGTGGGCAAAGCTTATAATTGGACCAGAAGGCAGAATATAGGAAACTACATGAAAACATGGATAATTCAGAGAAAATGACTGTAAAGAGATGAAAAATTGTTTAGAACAGCTCAAAGAGATTCTCTGGTCAGTTCTTAGTGTAGTGAAGGTAGCTAAGATCCGGGAAATCCTTAATTCGAGTTAAGATCACATAAAACACTGTATGAATCCTATATTCTTTACTTAAAGGAGACTAGAGTGGTAAATGTGTGTTATTCAAGGCAGAATATCATTGAAATAGAGAAAGAAACACTTTGGGCAGCTTTGGAAAGCCTTACACTTCACTGAAATGTAGTACTACACTCTATAACACAGTTGAGAGACAATGTTCCCGAGCTGCCTCAGTTCATAATAGTGTGTAGGAAGTTGTTTGATAAAGTGGGCAAAGCTTATACTTGGACCAGAAGGCAGAATATAGGAAACTACATGAAAACATGGATAATTCAGAGAAAATGACTGTAAAGAGATGAAAAATTGTTTAGAACAGCTCAAAGAGATTCTCTGGTCAGTTCTTAGTGTAGTAAAGGTAGCTAAGATCCGGGAAATCCTTAATTCGAGTTAAGATCACATAAAACACTGTATGAATCCTATATTCTTTACTTAAAGGAGACGAGAGTGGTAAATGTGTGTTATTCAAGGCAGAATACCATTGAAATAGAGAAAGAAACACTTTGGGCAGCTTTGGAAAGCCTTACACTTCACTGAAATGTAGTACTACACTCTATAACACAGTTGAGAGACAATGTTCCCGAGCTGCCTCAGTTCATAACAGTGTGTAGGAAGTTGTTTGATAAAGTGGGCAAAGCTTATACTTGGACCAGAAGGCAGAATATAGGAAACTACATGAAGTACTACACTCTATAACACAGTTGATTGACAATGTTTCTGAGCTGCCTCAGTTCATAACAGTGTGTAGGAAGTTGTTTGATAAAGTGGTTAAAGCTTATCCTTGGACCAGAGGGCAGAATATAGGAAACTACATGAAAACATGGATAATTCAGAGAAAATGACTGTAAACAGATGAGAACTTGTTTAGAACAGTTGAAAGAGATTCTCCAACTCAGCTCTTAGTGTAGAAAAGGTAGCTAAGATCCGGGAAATCCTTAATTCGAGTTAAGATGACATGAAACACTGTATGAATCCTATATTCTTTACTTAAAGGAGACTAGAGTGGTAAATGTGTGTTATACAAGGCAGAATACCATTGAAATACAGAAAGAACACGTTCGGCAGCTTTGGAAAGCCTTACACTTCACTGAAATGTAGTACTACACTCTATAACACAGTTGAGAGACAATGTTCCTGAGCTGCCTCAGTTCATAACAGTGTGTAGGAAGTTGTTTGATAAAGTGGGCAAAGCTTATACTTGGACCAGTAGGCAGAATATAGGAAACTACATGAAAACATGGATAATTCAGAGAAAATGACTGTAAAGAGATGAAAAATTGTTTAGAACAGCTGAAAGAGATTCTCTGGTCAGTTCTTAGTGTAGTAAAGGTAGCTAAGATCCGGGAAATCCTTAATTCGAGTTAAGATCACAAAAAACACTGTATGAATCCTATATTCTTTACTTAAAGGAGACTAGAGTGGTAAATGTGTGTTATTCAAGGCAGAATACCATTGAAATTGAGAAAGAAACACTTTGGGCAGCTTTGGAAAGCCTTACACTTCACTGAAATGTAGTACTACACTCTATAACACAGTTGAGAGACAATGTTCCCGAGCTGCCTCAGTTCATAACAGTGTGTAGGAAGTTGTTTGATAAAGTGGGCAAAGCTTATACTTGGACCAGAAGGCAGAATATAGGAAACTACATGAAAACATGGATAATTCAGAGAAAATAACTGTAATCAGATGAGAACTTGTTTAGAACAGCTCAAAGAGATTCTCCGGTCAGTCTTAGTGTAGTAAAGGTAGCTAAGATCCGGGAAATCCTTAATTCCAGTTAAGATCACATGAAACAGTGTATGAATCCTATATTCTTTACTGAAAGGAGACTAGAGTGGTAAATGTGTGTTATACAAGGCAGAATACCATTGAAATAGAGAAAGAAACACGTTCGGCAGCTTTGGAAAGCCTTACACTTCACTGAAATGTAGTACTACACTCTATAACACAGTTGATTGACAATGTTCCTGAGCTGCCTCAGTTCATAACAGTGTGTAGGAAGTTGTTTGATAAAGTGGGTAAAGCTTATCCTTGGTCCAGAGGGCAGAATATAGGAAACTACATGAAAACATGGATAATTCAGAGAAAATGACTGTAAACAGATGAGAACTTGTTTAGAACAGTTGAAATAGATTCTCCAACTCAGCTCTTAGTGTAGAAAAGGTAGCTAAGATCCGGGAAATCCTTAATTCGAGTTAAGATGACATGAAACACTGTATGAATCCTATATTCTTTACTTAAAGGAGACTAGAGTGGTAAATGTGTGTTATACAAGGCAGAATACCATTGAAATACAGAAAGAACACGTTCGGCAGCTTTGGAAAGCCTTACACTTCACTGAAATGTAGTACTACACTCTATAACACAGTTGAGAGACAATGTTCCCGAGCTGCCTCAGTTCATAACAGTGTGTAGGAAGTTGTTTGATAAAGTGGGCAAAGCTTATACTTGGACCAGAAGGCAGAATATAGGAAACTACATGAAAACATGGATAATTTAGAGAAAATGACTGTAAACAGATGAGAACTTGTTTAGAACAGCTCAAAGAGATTCTCTGGTCAGTTCTTAGTGTAGTAAAGGTAGCTAAGATCCGGGAAATCCTTAATTCGAGTTAAGATCACATAAAACACTGTATGAATCCTATATTCTTTACTTAAAGGACACGAGAGTGGTAAATGTGTGTTATTCAAGGCAGAATACCATTGAAATAGAGAAAGAAACACTTTGGGCAGCTTTGGAAAGCCTTACACTTCACTGAAATGTAGTACTACACTCTATAACACAGTTGATTGACAATGTTCCTGAGCTGCCTCAGTTCATAACAGTGTGTAGGAAGTTGTTTGATAAAGTGGGTAAAGCTTATCCTTGGACCAGAGGGCAGAATATAGGAAACTACATGAAAACATGGATAATTCAGAGAAAATGACTGTAAACAGATGAGAACTTGTTTAGAACAGTTGAAATAGATTCTCCAACTCAGCTCTTAGTGTAGAAAAGGTAGCTAAGATCCGGGAAATCCTTAATTCGAGTTAAGATGACATGAAACACTGTATGAATCCTATATTCTTTACTTAAAGGAGACTAGAGTGGTAAATGTGTGTTATACAAGGCAGAATACCATTGAAATACAGAAAGAACACGTTCGGCAGCTTTGGAAAGCCTTACACTTCACTGAAATGTAGTACTACACTCTATAACACAGTTGAGAGACAATGTTCCCGAGCTGCCTCAGTTCATAACAGTGTGTAGGAAGTTGTTTGATAAAGTGGGCAAAGCTTATACTTGGACCAGAAGGCAGAATATAGGAAACTACATGAAAACATGGATAATTTAGAGAAAATGACTGTAAACAGATGAGAACTTGTTTAGAACAGCTCAAAGAGATTCTCTGGTCAGTTCTTAGTGTAGTAAAGGTAGCTAAGATCCGGGAAATCCTTAATTCGAGTTAAGATCACATAAAACACTGTATGAATCCTATATTCTTTACTTAAAGGACACGAGAGTGGTAAATGTGTGTTATTCAAGGCAGAATACCATTGAAATAGAGAAAGAAACACTTTGGGCAGCTTTGGAAAGCCTTACACTTCACTGAAATGTAGTACTACACTCTATAACACAGTTGAGAGACAATGTTCCCGAGCTGCCGCAGTTCATAACAGTGTGTAGGAAGTTGTTTGATAAAGTGGGCAAAGCTTATACTTGGACCAGAAGGCAGAATATAGGAAACTACATGAAAACATGGATAATTCAGAGAAAATAACTGTAAACAGATGAGAACTTGTTTAGAACAGCTCAAAGAGATTCTCCGGTCAGTCTTAGTGTAGTAAAGGTAGCTAAGATCCGGGAAATCCTTAATTCGAGTTAAGATCACATGAAACACTGTATGAATCCTATATTCTTTACTGAAAGGAGACTAGAGTGGTAAATGTGTGTTATACAAGGCAGAATACCATTGAAATAGAGAAAGAAACACGTTCGGCAGCTTTGGAAAGCCTTACACTTCACTGAAATGTAGTACTACACTCTATAACACAGTTGATTGACAATGTTCCTGAGCTGCCTCAGTTCATAACAGTGTGTAGGAAGTTGTTTGATAAAGTGGGTAAAGCTTATCCTTGGTCCAGAGGGCAGAATATAGGAAACTACATGAAAACATGGATAATTCAGAGAAAATGACTGTAAACAGATGAGAACTTGTTTAGAACAGTTGAAATAGATTCTCCAACTCAGCTCTTAGTGTAGAAAAGGTAGCTAAGATCCGGGAAATCCTTAATTCGAGTTAAGATGACATGAAACACTGTATGAATCCTATATTCTTTACTTAAAGGAGACTAGAGTGGTAAATGTGTGTTATACAAGGCAGAATACCATTGAAATACAGAAAGAACACGTTCGGCAGCTTTGGAAAGCCTTACACTTCACTGAAATGTAGTACTACACTCTATAACACAGTTGAGAGACAATGTTCCCGAGCTGCCTCAGTTCATAACAGTGTGTAGGAAGTTGTTTGATAAAGTGGGCAAAGCTTATACTTGGACCAGAAGGCAGAATATAGGAAACTACATGAAAACATGGATAATTTAGAGAAAATGACTGTAAACAGATGAGAACTTGTTTAGAACAGCTCAAAGAGATTCTCTGGTCAGTTCTTAGTGTAGTAAAGGTAGCTAAGATCCGGGAAATCCTTAATTCGAGTTAAGATCACATAAAACACTGTATGAATCCTATATTCTTTACTTAAAGGACACGAGAGTGGTAAATGTGTGTTATTCAAGGCAGAATACCATTGAAATAGAGAAAGAAACACTTTGGGCAGCTTTGGAAAGCCTTACACTTCACTGAAATGTAGTACTACACTCTATAACACAGTTGAGAGACAATGTTCCCGAGCTGCCGCAGTTCATAACAGTGTGTAGGAAGTTGTTTGATAAAGTGGGCAAAGCTTATACTTGGACCAGAAGGCAGAATATAGGAAACTACATGAAAACATGGATAATTCAGAGAAAATAACTGTAAACAGATGAGAACTTGTTTAGAACAGCTCAAAGAGATTCTCCGGTCAGTCTTAGTGTAGTAAAGGTAGCTAAGATCCGGGAAATCCTTAATTCGAGTTAAGATCACATGAAACACTGTATGAATCCTATATTCTTTACTGAAAGGAGACTAGAGTGGTAAATGTGTGTTATACAAGGCAGAATACCATTGAAATAGAGAAAGAAACACGTTCGGCAGCTTTGGAAAGCCTTACACTTCACTGAAATGTAGTACTACACTCTATAACACAGTTGATTGACAATGTTCCTGAGCTGCCTCAGTTCATAACAGTGTGTAGGAAGTTGTTTGATAAAGTGGGTAAAGCTTATCCTTGGTCCAGAGGGCAGAATATAGGAAACTACATGAAAACATGGATAATTCAGAGAAAATGACTGTAAACAGATGAGAACTTGTTTAGAACAGTTGAAATAGATTCTCCAACTCAGCTCTTAGTGTAGAAAAGGTAGCTAAGATCCGGGAAATCCTTAATTCGAGTTAAGATGACATGAAACACTGTATGAATCCTATATTCTTTACTTAAAGGAGACTAGAGTGGTAAATGTGTGTTATACAAGGCAGAATACCATTGAAATACAGAAAGAACACGTTCGGCAGCTTTGGAAAGCCTTACACTTCACTGAAATGTAGTACTACACTCTATAACACAGTTGAGAGACAATGTTCCCGAGCTGCCTCAGTTCATAACAGTGTGTAGGAAGTTGTTTGATAAAGTGGGCAAAGCTTATACTTGGACCAGAAGGCAGAATATAGGAAACTACATGAAAACATGGATAATTCAGAGAAAATGACTGTAAACAGATGAGAACTTGTTTAGAACAGCTCAAAGAGATTCTCTGGTCAGTTCTTAGTGTAGTAAAGGTAGCTAAGATCCGGGAAATCCTTAATTCGAGTTAAGATCACATAAAACACTGTATGAATCCTATATTCTTTACTTAAAGGACACGAGAGTGGTAAATGTGTGTTATTCAAGGCAGAATACCATTGAAATAGAGAAAGAAACACTTTGGGCAGCTTTGGAAAGCCTTACACTTCACTGAAATGTAGTACTACACTCTATAACACAGTTGAGAGACAATGTTCCCGAGCTGCCGCAGTTCATAACAGTGTGTAGGAAGTTGTTTGATAAAGTGGGCAAAGCTTATACTTGGACCAGAAGGCAGAATATAGGAAACTACATGAAAACATGGATAATTCAGAGAAAATAACTGTAAACAGATGAGAACTTGTTTAGAACAGCTCAAAGAGATTCTCCGGTCAGTCTTAGTGTAGTAAAGGTAGCTAAGATCCGGGAAATCCTTAATTCGAGTTAAGATCACATGAAACACTGTATGAATCCTATATTCTTTACTGAAAGGAGACTAGAGTGGTAAATGTGTGTTATACAAGGCAGAATACCATTGAAATAGAGAAAGAAACACGTTCGGCAGCTTTGGAAAGCCTTACACTTCACTGAAATGTAGTACTACACTCTATAACACAGTTGATTGACAATGTTCCTGAGCTGCCTCAGTTCATAACAGTGTGTAGGAAGTTGTTTGATAAAGTGGGTAAAGCTTATCCTTGGTCCAGAGGGCAGAATATAGGAAACTACATGAAAACATGGATAATTCAGAGAAAATGACTGTAAACAGATGAGAACTTGTTTAGAACAGTTGAAATAGATTCTCCAACTCAGCTCTTAGTGTAGAAAAGGTAGCTAAGATCCGGGAAATCCTTAATTCGAGTTAAGATGACATGAAACACTGTATGAATCCTATATTCTTTACTTAAAGGAGACTAGAGTGGTAAATGTGTGTTATACAAGGCAGAATACCATTGAAATACAGAAAGAACACGTTCGGCAGCTTTGGAAAGCCTTACACTTCACTGAAATGTAGTACTACACTCTATAACACAGTTGAGAGACAATGTTCCCGAGCTGCCTCAGTTCATAACAGTGTGTAGGAAGTTGTTTGATAAAGTGGGCAAAGCTTATACTTGGACCAGAAGGCAGAATATAGGAAACTACATGAAAACATGGATAATTCAGAGAAAATGACTGTAAACAGATGAGAACTTGTTTAGAACAGCTCAAAGAGATTCTCTGGTCAGTTCTTAGTGTAGTAAAGGTAGCTAAGATCCGGGAAATCCTTAATTCGAGTTAAGATCACATAAAACACTGTATGAATCCTATATTCTTTACTTAAAGGACACGAGAGTGGTAAATGTGTGTTATTCAAGGCAGAATACCATTGAAATAGAGAAAGAAACACTTTGGGCAGCTTTGGAAAGCCTTACACTTCACTGAAATGTAGTACTACACTCTATAACACAGTTGAGAGACAATGTTCCCGAGCTGCCGCAGTTCATAACAGTGTGTAGGAAGTTGTTTGATAAAGTGGGCAAAGCTTATACTTGGACCAGAAGGCAGAATATAGGAAACTACATGAAAACATGGATAATTCAGAGAAAATAACTGTAAACAGATGAGAACTTGTTTAGAACAGCTCAAAGAGATTCTCCGGTCAGTCTTAGTGTAGTAAAGGTAGCTAAGATCCGGGAAATCCTTAATTCGAGTTAAGATCACATGAAACACTGTATGAATCCTATATTCTTTACTGAAAGGAGACTAGAGTGGTAAATGTGTGTTATACAAGGCAGAATACCATTGAAATAGAGAAAGAAACACGTTCGGCAGCTTTGGAAAGCCTTACACTTCACTGAAATGTAGTACTACACTCTATAACACAGTTGATTGACAATGTTCCTGAGCTGCCTCAGTTCATAACAGTGTGTAGGAAGTTGTTTGATAAAGTGGGTAAAGCTTATCCTTGGACCAGTAGGCAGAATATAGGAAACTACATGAAAACATGGATAATTCAGAGAAAATGACTGTAAAGAGATGAAAAATTGTTTAGAACAGCTGAAAGAGATTCTCTGGTCAGTTCTTAGTGTAGTAAAGGTAGCTAAGATCCGGGAAATTCTTAATTCGAGTTAAGATCACAAAAAACACTGTATGAATCCTATATTCTTTACTTAAAGGAGACTAGAGTGGTAAATGTGTGTTATTCAAGGCAGAATACCATTGAAATAGAGAAAGAAACACTTTGGGCAGCTTTGGAAAGCCTTACACTTCACTGAAATGTAGTACTACACTCTATAACACAGTTGAGAGACAATGTTCCCGAGCTGCCTCAGTTCATAACAGTGTGTAGGAAGTTGTTTGATAAAGTGGGCAAAGCTTATACTTGGACCAGAAGGCAGAATATAGGAAACTACATGAAAACATGGATAATTCAGAGAAAATAACTGTAAACAGATGAGAACTTGTTTAGAACAGCTCAAAGAGATTCTCCGGTCAGTCTTAGTGTAGTAAAGGTAGCTAAGATCCGGGAAATCCTTAATTCGAGTTAAGATCACATGAAACACTGTATGAATCCTATATTCTTTACTGAAAGGAGACTAGAGTGGTAAATGTGTGTTATACAAGGCAGAATACCATTGAAATAGAGAAAGAAACACGTTCGGCAGCTTTGGAAAGCCTTACACTTCACTGAAATGTAGTACTACACTCTATAACACAGTTGATTGACAATGTTCCTGAGCTGCCTCAGTTCATAACAGTGTGTAGGAAGTTGTTTGATAAAGTGGGTAAAGCTTATCCTTGGACCAGAGGGCAGAATATAGGAAACTACATGAAAACATGGATAATTCAGAGAAAATGACTGTAAACAGATGAGAACTTGTTTAGAACAGTTGAAATAGATTCTCCAACTCAGCTCTTAGTGTAGAAAAGGTAGCTAAGATCCGGGAAATCCTTAATTCGAGTTAAGATGACATGAAACACTGTATGAATCCTATATTCTTTACTTAAAGGAGACTAGAGTGGTAAATGTGTGTTATACAAGGCAGAATACCATTGAAATACAGAAAGAACACGTTCGGCAGCTTTGGAAAGCCTTACACTTCACTGAAATGTAGTACTACACTCTATAACACAGTTGAGAGACAATGTTCCCGAGCTGCCTCAGTTCATAACAGTGTGTAGGAAGTTGTTTGATAAAGTGGGCAAAGCTTATACTTGGACCAGAAGGCAGAATATAGGAAACTACATGAAAACATGGATAATTCAGAGAAAATGACTGTAAACAGATGAGAACTTGTTTAGAACAGCTCAAAGAGATTCTCTGGTCAGTTCTTAGTGTAGTAAAGGTAGCTAAGATCCGGGAAATCCTTAATTCGAGTTAAGATCACATAAAACACTGTATGAATCCTATATTCTTTACTTAAAGGACACGAGAGTGGTAAATGTGTGTTATTCAAGGCAGAATACCATTGAAATAGAGAAAGAAACACTTTGGGCAGCTTTGGAAAGCCTTACACTTCACTGAAATGTAGTACTACACTCTATAACACAGTTGAGAGACAATGTTCCCGAGCTGCCGCAGTTCATAACAGTGTGTAGGAAGTTGTTTGATAAAGTGGGCAAAGCTTATACTTGGACCAGAAGGCAGAATATAGGAAACTACATGAAAACATGGATAATTCAGAGAAAATAACTGTAAACAGATGAGAACTTGTTTAGAACAGCTCAAAGAGATTCTCCGGTAAGTCTTAGTGTAGTAAAGGTAGCTAAGATCCGGGAAATCCTTAATTCGAGTTAAGATCACATGAAACACTGTATGAATCCTATATTCTTTACTGAAAGGAGACTAGAGTGGTAAATGTGTGTTATACAAGGCAGAATACCATTGAAATAGAGAAAGAAACACGTTCGGCAGCTTTGGAAAGCCTTACACTTCACTGAAATGTAGTACTACACTCTATAACACAGTTGATTGACAATGTTCCTGAGCTGCCTCAGTTCATAACAGTGTGTAGGAAGTTGTTTGATAAAGTGGGTAAAGCTTATCCTTGGACCAGAGGGCAGAATATAGGAAACTACATGAAAACATGGATAATTCAGAGAAAATGACTGTAAACAGATGAGAACTTGTTTAGAACAGTTGAAAGAGATTCTCCAACTCAGCTCTTAGTGTAGAAAAGGTAGCTAAGATCCGGGAAATCCTTAATTCGAGTTAAGATGACATGAAACACTGTATGAATCCTATATTCTTTACTTAAAGGAGACTAGAGTGGTAAATGTGTGTTATACAAGGCAGAATACCATTGAAATACAGAAAGAACACGTTCGGCAGCTTTGGAAAGCCTTACACTTCACTGAAATGTAGTACTACACTCTATAACACAGTTGAGAGACAATGTTCCTGAGCTGCCTCAGTTCATAACAGTGTGTAGGAAGTTGTTTGATAAAGTGGGCAAAGCTTATACTTGGACCAGTAGGCAGAATATAGGAAACTACATGAAAACATGGATAATTCAGAGAAAATGACTGTAAAGAGATGAAAAATTGTTTAGAACAGCTGAAAGAGATTCTCTGGTCAGTTCTTAGTGTAGTAAAGGTAGCTAAGATCCGGGAAATCCTTAATTCGAGTTAAGATCACAAAAAACACTGTATGAATCCTATATTCTTTACTTAAAGGAGACTAGAGTGGTTAATGTGTGTTATTCAAGGCAGAATACCATTGAAATAGAGAAAGAAACACTTTGGGCAGCTTTGGAAAGCCTTACACTTCACTGAAATGTAGTACTACACTCTATAACACAGTTGAGAGACAATGTTCCCGAGCTGCCGCAGTTCATAACAGTGTGTAGGAAGTTGTTTGATAAAGTGGGCAAAGCTTATACTTGGACCAGAAGGCAGAATATAGGAAACTACATGAAAACATGGATAATTCAGAGAAAATAACTGTAAAAAGATGAGAACTTGTTTAGAACAGCTCAAAGAGATTCTCCGGTCAGTCTTAGTGTAGTAAAGGTAGCTAAGATCCGGGAAATCCTTAATTCGAGTTAAGATCACATGAAACACTGTATGAATCCTATATTCTTTACTGAAAGGAGACTAGAGTGGTAAATGTGTGTTATACAAGGCAGAATACCATTGAAATAGAGAAAGAAACACGTTCGGCAGCTTTGGAAAGCCTTACACTTCACTGAAATGTAGTACTACACTCTATAACACAGTTGATTGACAATGTTCCTGAGCTGCCTCAGTTCATAACAGTGTGTAGGAAGTTGTTTGATAAAGTGGGTAAAGCTTATCCTTGGACCAGAGGGCAGAATATAGGAAACTACATGAAAACATGGATAATTCAGAGAAAATGACTGTAAACAGATGAGAACTTGTTTAGAACAGTTGAAAGAGATTCTCCAACTCAGCTCTTAGTGTAGAAAAGGTAGCTAAGATCCGGGAAATCCTTAATTCGAGTTAAGATGACATGAAACACTGTATGAATCCTATATTCTTTACTTAAAGGAGACTAGAGTGGTAAATGTGTGTTATACAAGGCAGAATACCATTGAAAGAGAAAGAAACACGTTCGGCAGCTTTGGAAAGCCTTACACTTCACTGAAATGTAGTACTACACTCTATAACACAGTTGAGAGACAATGTTCCCGAGCTGCGTCAGTTCATAACAGTGTGTAGGAAGTTGTTTGATAAAGTGGGCAAAGCTTATACTTGGACCAGAAGGCAGAATATAGGAAACTACATGAAAACATGGATAATTCAGAGAAAATGACTGTAAACAGATGAGAACTTGTTTACAACAGCTCAAAGAGATTCTCCGGTCAGTTCTTAGTGTAGAAAAGGTAGGTAAGATCCGGGAAATCCTTAATTCCAGTTAAGATCACATGAAACACTGTATGAATCCTATATTCTTTACTTAAAGGAGACTAGAGTGGTTCATGTGTGTTATACAAGGCAGAATACCATTGAAATAGAGACAGAAACAAGTTTGGCAGCTTTGGAAAGCCTTACACTTCACTGAAATGTAGTACCACACTCTATAACACAGTTGAGAGACAATGTTCCCGAGCTGCCTCAGTTCATAACAGTGTGTAGGAAGTTGTTTGATAAAGTGGGCAAAGCTTATACTTGGACCAGAAGGAAGAATATAGGAAACTACATGAAAACATGAATAATTCAGTGAAAATGACTGTAAACAGATGAGAACTTGTTTAGAACAGCTCAAAGAGATTCTCCAACTCAGTTCTTAGTGTAGAAAGGGTACCTAAGATCCGGGAAATCCTTAATTCGAGTTAAGATCACATGAAACACTGTATGAATCCTATATTCTTTACTTAAAGGAGACTAGAGTGGTAAATGTGTGTTATACAAGGCAGAATACCATTGAAATAGAGAAAGAACACGTTAGGCAGCTTTGGAAAGCCTTACACTTTACTGAAATGTAGTACTACACTCTACAACACAGTTGAGAGACAATGTTCCTGAGCTGCCTCAGTTCATAACAGTGTGTAGGAAGTTGTTTGATAAAGTGGGCAAAGCTTATACTTGGACCAGAAGGCAGAATATAGGAAACTACATGAAAACATGAATAATTCAGTGAAAATGACTGTAAACAGATGAGAGCTTTTTTAGAACAGCTCAAAGAGATTCTCCTGTAAGTTCTTAGTGTAGTAAAGGTAGCTAAGAACCGGGAAATCCTTAATTCAAGTTAAGATGACATGAAACACTGTATGAATCCTATATTCTTTACTTAAAGTCGACTAGAGTTGTAAATGTGTGTTATACAAGGCAGAATACCATTGAAATAGAGAAAGAAACACGTTCGGCAGCTTTGGAAAGCCTTACACTTCACTGCAATATAGTACTACACTCTATAACACAGTTGAGAGACAATGTTCCCGAGCTGCCTCAGTTCATAACATTGTGTAGGAAGTTGTTTGATAAAGTGGGCAAAGCTTATACTTGGACCAGAAGGCAGAATATAGGAAACTACATGAAAACATGGATAATTCAGAGAAAATGACTGTAAACAGATGAGAGCTTGTTTAGAACAGCTCAAAGAGATTCTCCAGTCAGTTCTTAGTGTAGAAAAGGTAGCTAAGATACGGGAAATCCTTAATTCGAGTTAAGATGACATGAAACACTGTATGAATCCTATATTCTTTACTTAAAGTCGACTAGAGTGGTAAATGTGTGTTATACAAGGCAGAATACCATTGAAATAGAAAAAGAAACACGTTCGGCAGCTTTGGAAAGCCTTACACTTCACTGAAATGTAGTACCACACTCTATAACACAGTTGAGAGACAATGTTCCCGAGCTGCCTCAGTTCATAACAGTGTGTAGGAAGTTGTTTGATAAAGTGGGCAAAGCTTATACTTGGACCAGAAGGAAGAATATAGGAAACTACATGAAAACATGAATAATTCAGTGAAAATGACTGTAAACAGATGAGAACTTGTTTAGAACAGCTCAAAGAGATTCTCCAACTCAGTTCTTAGTGTAGAAAGGGTACCTAAGATCCGGGAAATCCTTAATTCGAGTTAAGATCACATGAAACACTGTATGAATCCTATATTCTTTACTTAAAGGAGACTAGAGTGGTAAATGTGTGTTATACAAGGCAGAATACCATTGAAATAGAGAAAGAACACGTTAGGCAGCTTTGGAAAGCCTTACACTTTACTGAAATGTAGTACTACACTCTACAACACAGTTGAGAGACAATGTTCCTGAGCTGCCTCAGTTCATAACAGTGTGTAGGAAGTTGTTTGATAAAGTGGGCAAAGCTTATACTTGGACCAGAAGGCAGAATATAGGAAACTACATGAAAACATGAATAATTCAGTGAAAATGACTGTAAACAGATGAGAGCTTTTTTAGAACAGCTCAAAGAGATTCTCCTGTAAGTTCTTAGTGTAGTAAAGGTAGCTAAGAACCGGGAAATCCTTAATTCAAGTTAAGATGACATGAAACACTGTATGAATCCTATATTCTTTACTTAAAGTCGACTAGAGTTGTAAATGTGTGTTATACAAGGCAGAATACCATTGAAATAGAGAAAGAAACACGTTCGGCAGCTTTGGAAAGCCTTACACTTCACTGCAATATAGTACTACACTCTATAACACAGTTGAGAGACAATGTTCCCGAGCTGCCTCAGTTCATAACATTGTGTAGGAAGTTGTTTGATAAAGTGGGCAAAGCTTATACTTGGACCAGAAGGCAGAATATAGGAAACTACATGAAAACATGGATAATTCAGAGAAAATGACTGTAAACAGATGAGAGCTTGTTTAGAACAGCTCAAAGAGATTCTCCAGTCAGTTCTTAGTGTAGAAAAGGTAGCTAAGATACGGGAAATCCTTAATTCGAGTTAAGATGACATGAAACACTGTATGAATCCTATATTCTTTACTTAAAGTCGACTAGAGTGGTAAATGTGTGTTATACAAGGCAGAATACCATTGAAATAGAAAAAGAAACACGTTCGGCAGCTTTGGAAAGCCTTACACTTCACTGAAATGTACTACTACACTCTATAACACAGTTGAGAGACAATGTTCCCGAGCTGCCTCAGTTCATAATAGTGTGTAGGAAGTTGTTTGATAAAGTGGGCAAAGCTTATACTTGGACCAGAAGTCAGAATATAGGAAACTCCATGAAAACATGAATAATTCAGTGAAAATGACTGTAAACAGATGAGAGCTTGTTTAGAACAGCTCAAAGAGATTCTCCAGTCAGTTCTTAGTGTAGTAAAGGTAGCTAAGATCCGGGAAATCCTTAATTCAAGTTAAGATGACATGAAACACTGTATGAATCCTATATTCTTTACTTAAAGGAGACTAGAGTGGTTCATGTGTGTTATACAAGGCAGAATACCATTGAAATAGAGAAAGAAACAAGTTTGGCAGCTTTGGAAAGCCTTACACTTCACTGAAATGTAGTACCACACTCTATAACACAGTTGAGAGACAATGTTCCCGAGCTGCCTCAGTTCATAACAGTGTGTAGGAAGTTGTTTGATAAAGTGGGCAAAGCTTATACTTGGACCAGAAGGCAGAATATAGGAAACTACATGAAAACATGAATAATTCAGAGAAAATGACTGTAAACAGATGAGAACTTGTTTAGAACAGCTCAAAGAGATTCTCCAACTCAGTTCTTAGTGTAGAAAGGGTAGCTAAGATCCGGGAAATCCTTAATTCGAGTTAAGATCACATGAAACACTGTATGAATCCTATATTCTTTACTTAAAGGAGACTAGAGTGGTAAATGTGTGTTATACAAGGCAGAATACCATTGAAATAGAGAAAGAACACGTTAGGCAGCTTTGGAAAGCCTTACACTTTACTGAAATGTAGTACTACACTCTACAACACAGTTGAGAGACAATGTTCCTGAGCTGCCTCAGTTCATAACAGTGTGTAGGAAGTTGTTTGGTAAAGTGGGCAAAGCTTATACTTGGACCAGAAGGCAGAATATAGGAAACTACATGAAAACATGAATAATTCAGTGAAAATGACTGTAAACAGATGAGAGCTTTTTTAGAACAGCTCAAAGAGATGCTCCTGTAAGTTCTTAGTGTAGTAAAGGTAGCTAAGATCCGGGAAATCCTTAATTCAAGTTAAGATGACATGAAACACTGTATGAATCCTATATTCTTTACTTAAAGTCGACTAGAGTGGTAAATGTGTGTTATACAAGGCAGAATACCATTGAAATAGAGAAAGAAACAGGTTCGGCAGCTTTGGAAAGCCTTACACTTCACTGCAATATATTATAGTACTACACTCTATAACACAGTTGATAGACAATGTTCCCGAGCTGCCTCAGTTCATAACATTGTGTAGGAAGTTGTTTGATAAAGTGGGCAAAGCTTATACTTGGACCAGAAGGCAGAATATAGGAAACTACATGAAAACATGGATAATTCAGAGAAAATGACTGTAAACAGATGAGAGCTTGTTTAGAACAGCTCAAAGAGATTCTCCAGTCAGTTCTTAGTGTAGAAAAGGTAGCTAAGATCCAGGAAATCCTTAATTCGAGTTAAGATGACATGAAACACTGTATGAATCCTATATTCTTTACTTAAAGTCGACTAGAGTGGTAAATGTGTGTTATACAAGGCAGAATACCATTGAAATAGAGAAAGAAACACGTTCGGCAGATTTGGAAAGCCTTACACTTCACTGAAATGTACTACTACACTCTATAACACAGTTGAGAGACAATGTTCCCGAGCTGCCTCAGTTCATAATAGTGTGTAGGAAGTTGTTTGATAAAGTGGGCAAAGCTTATACTTGGACCAGAAGGCAGAATATAGGAAACTCCATGAAAACATGAATAATTCAGTGAAAATGACTGTAAACAGATGAGAGCTTGTTTAGAACAGCTCAAAGAGATTCTCCAGTCAGTTCTTAGTGTAGTAAAGGTAGCTAAGATCCGGGAAACCCTTAATTCAAGTTAAGATGACATGAAACACTGTATGAATCCTATATTCTTTACTTAAAGGAGACTAGAGTGGTAAATGTGTGTTATACAAGGCAGAATACCATTGAAAGAGAAAGAAACACGTTCGGCAGCTTTGGAAAGCCTTACACTTCACTGAAATGTAGTACTACACTCTATAACACAGTTGAGAGACAATGTTCCCGAGCTGCGTCAGTTCATAACAGTGTGTAGGAAGTTGTTTGATAAAGTGGGCAAAGCTTATACTTGGACCAGAAGGCAGAATATAGGAAACTACATGAAAACATGGATAATTCAGAGAAAATGACTGTAAACAGATGAGAACTTGTTTACAACAGCTCAAAGAGATTCTCCGGTCAGTTCTTAGTGTAGAAAAGGTAGGTAAGATCCGGGAAATCCTTAATTCCAGTTAAGATCACATGAAACACTGTATGAATCCTATATTCTTTACTTAAAGGAGACTAGAGTGGTTCATGTGTGTTATACAAGGCAGAATACCATTGAAATAGAGACAGAAACAAGTTTGGCAGCTTTGGAAAGCCTTACACTTCACTGAAATGTAGTACCACACTCTATAACACAGTTGAGAGACAATGTTCCCGAGCTGCCTCAGTTCATAACTGTGTGTAGGAAGTTGTTTGATAAAGTGGGCAAAGCTTATACTTGGACCAGAAGGCAGAATATAGGAAACTACATGAAAACATGGATAATTCAGAGAAAATGACTGTAAACAGATGAGAGCTTGTTTAGAACAGCTCAAAGAGATTCTCCAGTCAGTTCTTAGTGTAGAAAAGGTAGCTAAGATCCAGGAAATCCTTAATTCGAGTTAAGATGACATGAAACACTGTATGAATCCTATATTCTTTACTTAAAGTCGACTAGAGTGGTAAATGTGTGTTATACAAGGCAGAATACCATTGAAATAGAGAAAGAAACACGTTCGGCAGCTTTGGAAAGCCTTACACTTCACTGAAATGTAGTACTACACTCTATAACACAGTTGAGAGACAATGTTCCCGAGCTGCCGCAGTTCATAACAGTGTGTAGGAAGTTGTTTGATAAAGTGGGCAAAGCTTATACTTGGACCAGAAGGCAGAATATAGGAAACTACATGAAAACATGAATAATTCAGTGAAAATGACTGTAAACAGATGAGAGCTTGTTTAGAACAGCTCAAAGAGATTCTCCAGTCAGTTCTTAGTGTAGTAAAGGTAGCTAAGATCCGGGAAACCCTTAATTCAAGTTAAGATGACATGAAACACTGTATGAATCCTATATTCTTTACTTAAAGGAGACTAGAGTGGTAAATGTGTGTTATACAAGGCAGAATACCATTGAAAGAGAAAGAAACACGTTCGGCAGCTTTGGAAAGCCTTACACTTCACTGAAATGTAGTACTACACTCTATAACACAGTTGAGAGACAATGTTCCCGAGCTGCGTCAGTTCATAACAGTGTGTAGGAAGTTGTTTGATAAAGTGGGCAAAGCTTATACTTGGACCAGAAGGCAGAATATAGGAAACTACATGAAAACATGGATAATTCAGAGAAAATGACTGTAAACAGATGAGAACTTGTTTAGAACAGCTCAAAGAGATTCTCCGGTCAGTTCTTAGTGTAGAAAAGGTAGGTAAGATCCGGGAAATCCTTAATTCCAGTTAAGATCACATGAAACACTGTATGAATCCTATATTCTTTACTTAAAGGAGACTAGAGTGGTTCATGTGTGTTATACAAGGCAGAATACCATTGAAATAGAGACAGAAACAAGTTTGGCAGCTTTGGAAAGCCTTACACTTCACTGAAATGTAGTACCACACTCTATAACACAGTTGAGAGACAATGTTCCCGAGCTGCCTCAGTTCATAACAGTGTGTAGGAAGTTGTTTGATAAAGTGGGCAAAGCTTATACTTGGACCAGAAGGAAGAATATAGGAAACTACATGAAAACATGAATAATTCAGTGAAAATGACTGTAAACAGATGAGAACTTGTTTAGAACAGCTCAAAGAGATTCTCCAACTCAGTTCTTAGTGTAGAAAGGGTACCTAAGATCCGGGAAATCCTTAATTCGAGTTAAGATCACATGAAACACTGTATGAATCCTATATTCTTTACTTAAAGGAGACTAGAGTGGTAAATGTGTGTTATACAAGGCAGAATACCATTGAAATAGAGAAAGAACACGTTAGGCAGCTTTGGAAAGCCTTACACTTTACTGAAATGTAGTACTACACTCTACAACACAGTTGAGAGACAATGTTCCTGAGCTGCCTCAGTTCATAACAGTGTGTAGGAAGTTGTTTGATAAAGTGGGCAAAGCTTATACTTGGACCAGAAGGCAGAATATAGGAAACTACATGAAAACATGAATAATTCAGTGAAAATGACTGTAAACAGATGAGAGCTTTTTTAGAACAGCTCAAAGAGATTCTCCTGTAAGTTCTTAGTGTAGTAAAGGTAGCTAAGAACCGGGAAATCCTTAATTCAAGTTAAGATGACATGAAACACTGTATGAATCCTATATTCTTTACTTAAAGTCGACAAGAGTGGTAAATGTGTGTTATACAAGGCAGAATACCATTGAAATAGAGAAAGAAACACGTTCGGCAGCTTTGGAAAGCCTTACACTTCACTGCAATATAGTACTACACTCTATAACACAGTTGAGAGACAATGTTCCCGAGCTGCCTCAGTTCATAACATTGTGTAGGAAGTTGTTTGATAAAGTGGGCAAAGCTTATACTTGGACCAGAAGGCAGAATATAGGAAACTACATGAAAACATGGATAATTCAGAGAAAATGACTGTAAACAGATGAGAGCTTGTTTAGAACAGCTCAAAGAGATTCTCCAGTCAGTTCTTAGTGTAGAAAAGGTAGCTAAGATCCGGGAAATCCTTAATTCGAGTTAAGATGACATGAAACACTGTATGAATCCTATATTCTTTACTTAAAGTCGACTAGAGTGGTAAATGTGTGTTATACAAGGCAGAATACCATTGAAATAGAAAAAGAAACACGTTCGGCAGCTTTGGAAAGCCTTACACTTCACTGAAATGTACTACTACACTCTATAACACAGTTGAGAGACAATGTTCCCGAGCTGCCTCAGTTCATAATAGTGTGTAGGAAGTTGTTTGATAAAGTGGGCAAAGCTTATACTTGGACCAGAAGTCAGAATATAGGAAACTCCATGAAAACATGAATAATTCAGTGAAAATGACTGTAAACAGATGAGAGCTTGTTTAGAACAGCTCAAAGAGATTCTCCAGTCAGTTCTTAGTGTAGTAAAGGTAGCTAAGATCCGGGAAATCCTTAATTCAAGTTAAGATGACATGAAACACTGTATGAATCCTATATTCTTTACTTAAAGGAGACTAGAGTGGTTCATGTGTGTTATACAAGGCAGAATACCATTGAAATAGAGAAAGAAACAAGTTTGGCAGCTTTGGAAAGCCTTACACTTCACTGAAATGTAGTACCACACTCTATAACACAGTTGAGAGACAATGTTCCCGAGCTGCCTCAGTTCATAACAGTGTGTAGGAAGTTGTTTGATAAAGTGGGCAAAGCTTATACTTGGACCAGAAGGCAGAATATAGGAAACTACATGAAAACATGAATAATTCAGAGAAAATGACTGTAAACAGATGAGAACTTGTTTAGAACAGCTCAAAGAGATTCTCCAACTCAGTTCTTAGTGTAGAAAGGGTAGCTAAGATCCGGGAAATCCTTAATTCGAGTTAAGATCACATGAAACACTGTATGAATCCTATATTCTTTACTTAAAGGAGACTAGAGTGGTAAATGTGTGTTATACAAGGCAGAATACCATTGAAATAGAGAAAGAACACGTTAGGCAGCTTTGGAAAGCCTTACACTTTACTGAAATGTAGTACTACACTCTACAACACAGTTGAGAGACAATGTTCCTGAGCTGCCTCAGTTCATAACAGTGTGTAGGAAGTTGTTTGGTAAAGTGGGCAAAGCTTATACTTGGACCAGAAGGCAGAATATAGGAAACTACATGAAAACATGAATAATTCAGTGAAAATGACTGTAAACAGATGAGAGCTTTTTTAGAACAGCTCAAAGAGATGCTCCTGTAAGTTCTTAGTGTAGTAAAGGTAGCTAAGATCCGGGAAATCCTTAATTCAAGTTAAGATGACATGAAACACTGTATGAATCCTATATTCTTTACTTAAAGTCGACTAGAGTGGTAAATGTGTGTTATACAAGGCAGAATACCATTGAAATAGAGAAAGAAACACGTTCGGCAGCTTTGGAAAGCCTTACACTTCACTGCAATATATTATAGTACTACACTCTATAACACAGTTGATAGACAATGTTCCCGAGCTGCCTCAGTTCATAACATTGTGTAGGAAGTTGTTTGATAAAGTGGGCAAAGCTTATACTTGGACCAGAAGGCAGAATATAGGAAACTACATGAAAACATGGATAATTCAGAGAAAATGACTGTAAACAGATGAGAGCTTGTTTAGAACAGCTCAAAGAGATTCTCCAGTCAGTTCTTAGTGTAGAAAAGGTAGCTAAGATCCAGGAAATCCTTAATTCGAGTTAAGATGACATGAAACACTGTATGAATCCTATATTCTTTACTTAAAGTCGACTAGAGTGGTAAATGTGTGTTATACAAGGCAGAATACCATTGAAATAGGGAAAGAAACACGTTCGGCAGCTTTGGAAAGCCTTACACTTCACTGAAATGTACTACTACACTCTATAACACAGTTGAGAGACAATGTTCCCGAGCTGCCTCAGTTCATAATAGTGTGTAGGAAGTTGTTTGATAAAGTGGGCAAAGCTTATACTTGGACCAGAAGGCAGAATATAGGAAACTCCATGAAAACATGAATAATTCAGTGAAAATGACTGTAAACAGATGAGAGCTTGTTTAGAACAGCTCAAAGAGATTCTCCAGTCAGTTCTTAGTGTAGTAAAGGTAGCTAAGATCCGGGAAACCCTTAATTCAAGTTAAGATGACATGAAACACTGTATGAATCCTATATTCTTTACTTAAAGGAGACTAGAGTGGTAAATGTGTGTTATACAAGGCAGAATACCATTGAAATAGAGAAAGAAACACGTTCGGCAGCTTTGGAAAGCCTTACACTTCACTGAAATGTAGTACTACACTCTATAACACAGTTGAGAGACAATGTTCCCGAGCTGCCTCAGTTCATAACATTGTGTAGGAAGTTGTTTGATAAAGTGGGCAAAGCTTATACTTGGACCAGAAGGCAGAATATAGGAAACTACATGAAAACATGGATAATTCAGAGAAAATGACTGTAAACAGATGAGAGCTTGTTTAGAACAGCTCAAAGAGATTCTCCAGTCAGTTCTTAGTGTAGAAAAGGTAGCTAAGATCCGGGAAATCCTTAATTCGAGTTAAGATGACATGAAACACTGTATGAATCCTATATTCTTTACTTAAAGTCGACTAGAGTGGTAAATGTGTGTTATACAAGGCAGAATACCATTGAAATAGAAAAAGAAACACGTTCGGCAGCTTTGGAAAGCCTTACACTTCACTGAAATGTACTACTACACTCTATAACACAGTTGAGAGACAATGTTCCCGAGCTGCCTCAGTTCATAATAGTGTGTAGGAAGTTGTTTGATAAAGTGGGCAAAGCTTATACTTGGACCAGAAGTCAGAATATAGGAAACTCCATGAAAACATGAATAATTCAGTGAAAATGACTGTAAACAGATGAGAGCTTGTTTAGAACAGCTCAAAGAGATTCTCCAGTCAGTTCTTAGTGTAGTAAAGGTAGCTAAGATCCGGGAAATCCTTAATTCAAGTTAAGATGACATGAAACACTGTATGAATCCTATATTCTTTACTTAAAGGAGACTAGAGTGGTTCATGTGTGTTATACAAGGCAGAATACCATTGAAATAGAGAAAGAAACAAGTTTGGCAGCTTTGGAAAGCCTTACACTTCACTGAAATGTAGTACCACACTCTATAACACAGTTGAGAGACAATGTTCCCGAGCTGCCTCAGTTCATAACAGTGTGTAGGAAGTTGTTTGATAAAGTGGGCAAAGCTTATACTTGGACCAGAAGGCAGAATATAGGAAACTACATGAAAACATGAATAATTCAGAGAAAATGACTGTAAACAGATGAGAACTTGTTTAGAACAGCTCAAAGAGATTCTCCAACTCAGTTCTTAGTGTAGAAAGGAGGCTAAGATCCGGGAAATCCTTAATTCGAGTTAAGATCACATGAAACACTGTATGAATCCTATATTCTTTACTTAAAGGAGACTAGAGTGGTAAATGTGTGTTATACAAGGCAGAATACCATTGAAATAGAGAAAGAACACGTTAGGCAGCTTTGGAAAGCCTTACACTTTACTGAAATGTAGTACTACACTCTACAACACAGTTGAGAGACAATGTTCCTGAGCTGCCTCAGTTCATAACAGTGTGTAGGAAGTTGTTTGGTAAAGTGGGCAAAGCTTATACTTGGACCAGAAGGCAGAATATAGGAAACTACATGAAAACATGAATAATTCAGTGAAAATGACTGTAAACAGATGAGAGCTTTTTTAGAACAGCTCAAAGAGATGCTCCTGTAAGTTCTTAGTGTAGTAAAGGTAGCTAAGATCCGGGAAATCCTTAATTCAAGTTAAGATGACATGAAACACTGTATGAATCCTATATTCTTTACTTAAAGTCGACTAGAGTGGTAAATGTGTGTTATACAAGGCAGAATACCATTGAAATAGAGAAAGAAACACGTTCGGCAGCTTTGGAAAGCCTTACACTTCACTGCAATATATTATAGTACTACACTCTATAATACAGTTGATAGACAATGTTCCCGAGCTGCCTCAGTTCATAATAGTGTGTAGGAAGTTGTTTGATAAAGTGGGCAAAGCTTATACTTGGACCAGAAGGCAGAATATAGGAAACTCCATGAAAACATGAATAATTCAGTGAAAATGACTGTAAACAGATGAGAGCTTGTTTAGAACAGCTCAAAGAGATTCTCCAGTCAGTTCTTAGTGTAGTAAAGGTAGCTAAGATCCGGGAAACCCTTAATTCAAGTTAAGATGACATGAAACACTGTATGAATCCTATATTCTTTACTTAAAGGAGACTAGAGTGGTAAATGTGTGTTATACAAGGCAGAATACCATTGAAATAGAGAAAGAAACACGTTCGGCAGCTTTGGAAAGCCTTACACTTCACTGAAATGTAGTACTACACTCTATAACACAGTTGAGAGACAATGTTCCCGAGCTGCCTCACTCAGTTCATAACAGTGTGTAGGAAGTTGTTTGATAAAGTGGGCAAAGCTTATACTTGGACCAGAAGGCAGAATATAGGAAACTACATGAAAACATAGATAATTCAGAGAAAATGACTGTAAACGGATGAGAACTTGTTTAGAACAGCTCAAAGAGATTCTCCAAGTCAGTTCTTAGTGTAGAAAAGGTAGCTCAGATCCGGGAAATCCTTAATTCAAGATAAGATGACATGAAACACTGTATGAATCCTATATTCTTTACTTAAAGGAGACTAGAGTGGTAAATGTGTGTTATGCAAGGCAGAATACCAGTGAAATAGAGAAAGGAACACGTTCGGCAGCTTTGGAAAGCCTTACACTTCACTGAAATGTAGTACTACACTCTATAACACAGTTGAGAGACAATGTTCCCCAGCTCTCTCAGTTCATAACAGTGTGTAGGAAGTTGTTTGATAAAGTGAGCAAAGCTGATTCTTGGACCAGAAGGCAGAGTATAGGAAACTACATGAAAACAGGGATAATTCAGAGAAAATGACTGTAAACAGATGAGAACTTGTTTAGAACAGCTCAAAGAAATTCTCCAAGTCAGTTCTTAGTGTAGAAAAGGTAGCTAAGATCCGGGAAATACTTAATTCAAGTTAAGATGACATGAAACACTGTATGAATCCTATATTCTTTACTTAAAGGAGACTAGAGTGGTAAATGTGTGTTATTCAAGGCAGAATACAATTGCAATAGAGAAAGAAACACGTTCGGCAGCTTTGGAAAGCCTTACACTTCACTGAAATGTAGTACTACACTCTATAACACAGTTGAGAGACAATGTTCCCGAGCTGCCTCAGTTCATAACAGTGTGTAGGAAGTTGTTTGATAAAGTGGGCAAAGCTTATACTTAGACCAGAAGGCAGAATATTGGAAACTACATGAAAACATGGATAATTCAGAGAAAAAAACTGTAAACAGATGAGAACTTGTTTAGAACAGCTCAAAGAGATTCTCCGGTCAGTCCTTAGTGTAATAAAGGTAGCTAAGATCCGGGAAATCCTTAATTCGAGTTAAGATCACATGAAACACTGTATGAATCCTATATTCTTTACTTAAAGGAGACTAGAGTGGTAAATGTGTGTTATACAAGGCAGAATACCATTGAAATAGAGAAAGAAACACGTTCGGCAGCTTTGGAAAGCCTTACACTTCACTGAAATGTAGTATTACACTCTACAACACAGTTGAGAGACAATGTTCCCGAGCTGCCTCAGTTCATAACAGTGTGTAGGAAGTTGTTTGATAAAGTGGGCAAAGCTTATACTTGGACCAGAAGGCAGAATATAGGAAACTACATGAAAACATGGATAATTCAGAGAAAATGACTGTAAACAGATGAGAACTTGTTTAGAACAGCTCAAAGAGATTCTCCGGTCAGTTCTTAGTGTAGTAAAGGTAGCTAAGATCCGGGAAATCCTTAATTCGAGTTAAGATCACATGAAACACTGTATGAATGCTATATTCTTTACTTAAAGTAGACTAGAGTGTTAAATGTGTGTTAATCAAGGCAGAATACCATTGAAATAGAGAAAGAAACACTTTGGGCAGCTTTGGAAAGCCTTACACTTCACTGAAATGTAGTACTACACTCTATAACACAGTTGAGAGACAATGTTCCCCAGCTCTCTCAGTTCATAACAGTGTGTAGAAAGTTGTTTGATAATGTGGGCAAAGCTGATTCTTGGGCCAGAAGGAAGAGTATAGGAAACTACATGAAAACAGGGATAATTCAGAGATAATGACTGTAAAGAGATGAGAACTTTTTTAGAACAGCTGAAAGAGATTCTCCAAGTCAGTTCTTAGTGTAGAAAAGGTAGCTAAGATCCGGGAAATCCTTAATTCGAGTTAAGATGACATGAAACACTGTATGAATCCTATATTCTTTACTTAAAGGAGACTAGAGTGGTAAATGTGTGTTATACAAGGCAGAATACCATTGAAATAGAGAAAGAATCACGTTCGGCAGCTTTGGAAAGCCTTACACTTCACTGAAATGTAGTACTACACTCTATAACACAGGTGAGAGAGAATGTTCCTGAGCTGCCTCAGTTCATAATAGTGTGTCGGAAGTTGTTTGATAAAGTGGGCAAAGCTTATATTTGGACCAGAAGGCAGAATATAGGAAACTAGATGAAAACATGAATAATTCAGTGAAAATGACTGTAAACAGATGAGAGCTTGTTTAGAACAGCTGAAAGAGATTCTCCAACTCAGTTCTTAGTGTAGAAAAGATAGCTAAGATCCGGGAAATCCTTAATTCGAGTTAAGATCACAGGAAACACTGTATGAATCCTATATTCTTTACTTAAAGGAGACTACAGTGTTAAGTGTGTGTTATACAAGGCAGAATACCATTGAAATAGAGAAAGAATCACGTTCGGCAGCTTTGGAAAGCCTTACACTTCACTGAAATGTAGTACTACACTCTATAACACAGGTGAGAGAGAATGTTCCTGAGCTGCCTCAGTTCATAATAGTGTGTCGGAAGTTGTTTGATAAAGTGTGTAAAGCTTATCCTTGGACCAGGGGGCAGAATATAGGAAACTACATGAAAACATGGATAATTCAGAGAAAATGACTGTAAACAGATGAGAACTTGTTTAGAACAGTTGAAAGAGATTCTCCAAGTCAGTTCTTAGTGTAGAAAAGGTAGCTAAGATCCGGGAAATCCTTAATTCGAGTTAAGATGACATGAAACACTGTATGAATCCTATATTCTTTACTTAAAGGAGACTAGAGTGGTAAATGTGTGTTATACAAGGCAGAATACCATTGAAATAGAGAAAGAAACAGGTTCGGCAGCTTTGGAAAGCCTTACACTTCACTGAAATGTAGTACTACACTCTATAACACAGTTGAGAGACAATGTTCCCGAGCTGCCTCAGTTCATAATAGTGTGTAGGAAGTTGTTTGATAAAGTGGGCAAAGCTTATACTTGGACCAGAAGGCAGAATATAGGAAACTACATGAAAACATGGATAATTCAGAGAAAATGACTGTAAACAGATGAGAACTTGTTTAGAACAGCTCAAAGAGATTCTCCAAGTCAGTTCTTAGTGTAGAAAAGATAGCTAAGATCCGGGAAATCCTTAATTCAAGTTAAGATGACATGAAACACTGTATGAATCCTATATTCTTTACTTAAAGGAGACTAGAGTGGTAAATGTGTGTTATAGTGTAAGGCAGAATACCACTGAAATAGAAAAAGAAACACGTTCGGCAGCTTTGGAAAGCCTTACACTTCACTGAAATGTAGTACTACACTCTATAACACAGTTGAGAGACAATGTTCCCGAGCTGCCTCAGCTCATAATAGTGTGTAGGAAGTTGTTTGATAAAGTGGGCAAAGCTTATACTTGGACCAGAAGGCAGAATATAGGAAACTACATGAAAACATGGATAATTCAGAGAAAATGACTGTAAAGAGATGAAAAATTGTTTAGAACAGCTCAAAGAGATTCTCTGGTCAGTTCTTAGTGTAGTAAAGGTAGCTAAGATCCGGGAAATCCTTAATTCGAGTTAAGATCACATAAAACACTGTATGAATCCTATATTCTTTACTTAAAGGAGACTAGAGTGGTAAATGTGTGTTATTCAAGGCAGAATACCATTGAAATAGAGAAAGAAACTCTTTCGGCAGCTTTGGAAAGCCTTACACTTCACTGAAATGTAGTACTACACTCTATAACACAGTTGATTGACAATGTTGCTGAGCTGCCTCAGTTCATAACAGTGTGTAGGAAGTTGTTTGATAAAGTGGGTAAAGCTTATCCTTGGACCAGGGGGCAGAATATAGGAAACTACATGAAAACATGGATAATTCAGAGAAAATGACTGTAAACAGATGAGAACTTGTTTAGAACAGTTGAAAGAGATTCTCCAACTCAGCTCTTAGTGTAGAAAAGGTAGCTAAGATCCGGGAAATCCTTAATTCGAGTTAAGATGACATGAAACACTGTATGAATCCTATATTCTTTACTTAAAGGAGACTAGAGTGGTAAATGTGTGTTATACAAGGCAGAATACCATTGAAATACAGAAAGAACACGTTCGGCAGCTTTGGAAAGCCTTACACTTCACTGAAATGTAGTACTACACTCTATAACACAGTTGAGAGACAATGTTCCTGAGCTGCCTCAGTTCATAACAGTGTGTAGGAAGTTGTTTGATAAAGTGGGCAAAGCTTATACTTGGACCAGAAGGCAGAATATAGGAAACTACAAGAAAACATGGATAATTCAGAGAAAATGACTGTAAAGAGATGAAAAATTGTTTAGAACAGCTCAAAGAGATTCTCTGGTCAGTTCTTAGTGTAGTAAAGGTAGCTAAGATCCAGGAAATCCTTAATTCGAGTTAGGATCACATAAAACACTGTATGAATCCTATATTCTTTACTTAAAGGAGACTAGAGTGGTAAATGTGTGTTATTCAAGGCAGAATACCATTGAAATAGAGAAAGAAACACTTTGGGCAGCTTTGGAAAGCCTTACACTTCACTGAAATGTAGTACTACACTCTATAACACAGTTGAGAGACAATGTTCCCGAGCTGCCTCAGTTCATAACAGTGTGTAGGAAGTTGTTTGATAAAGTGGGCAAAGCTTATACTTGGACCAGAAGGCAGAATATAGGAAACTACATGAAAACATGGATAATTCAGAGAAAATAACTGTAAACAGATGAGAACTTGTTTAGAACAGCTCAAAGAGATTCTCCGGTCAGTCTTAGTGTAGTAAAGGTAGCTAAGATCCGGGAAATCCTTAATTCGAGTTAAGATCACATGAAACACTGTATGAATCCTATATTCTTTACTGAAAGGAGACTAGAGTGGTAAATGTGTGTTATACAAGGCAGAATACCATTGAAATAGAGAAAGAAACACGTTCGGCAGCTTTGGAAAGCCTTACACTTCATTGAAATGTAGTACTACACTCTATAACACAGTTGAGAGACAATGTTCCCGAGCTGCCTCAGTTCATAATAGTGTGTAGGAAGTTGTTTGATAAAGTGGGCAAAGCTTATACTTAGACCAAAAGGCAGAATATAGGAAACTACATGAAAACATGGATAATTCAGAGAAAATGACTGTAAAGACATGAAAAATTGTTTAGAACAGCTCAAAGAGATTCTCTGGTCAGTTCTTAGTGTAGTAAAGGTAGCTAAGATCCGGGAAATCCTTAATTCGAGTTAAGATCACATGAAACACTGTATGAATCCTATATTCTTTACTTAAAGTAGACTAGAGTGGTAAATGAGTGTTATTCAAGGCAGAATACCATTGAAATAGAGAAAGAAACACTTTGGGCAGCTTTGGAAAGCCTTACACTTCACTGAAATGTAGTACTACACTCTATAACACAGTTGAGAGACAATGTTCCCGAGCTGCCTCAGTTCATAACAGTGTGTAGGAAGTTGTTTGATAAAGTGGGCAAAGCTTATACTTGGACCAGAAGGCAGAATATAGGAAACTACATGAAAACATGGATAATTCAGAGAAAATGACTGTAAACAGATGAGAACTTGTTTAGAACAGCTCAAAGAGATTCTCCAAGTCAGTTCTTAGTGTAGAAAAGGTAGCTAAGATCCGGGAAATCCTTAATTCGAGTTAAGATGACATGAAACACTGTATGAATCCTATATTCTTTACTTAAAGGAGACTAGAGTGGTAAATGTGTGTTATAGTGTAAGGCAGAATACCACTGAAATAGAAAAAGAAACACGTTCGGCAGCTTTGGAAAGCCTTACACTTCACTGAAATGTAGTACTACACTCTATAACACAGTTGAGAGACAATGTTCCCGAGCTGCCTCAGTTCATAATAGTGTGTAGGAAGTTTTTTGATAAAGTGGGCAAAGCTTATACTTGGACCAGAGGGCAGAATATAGGAAACTACATGAAAACATGGATAATTCAGAGAAAATTACTGTAAATAGATGAGAACTTGTTTAGAACAGCTCAAAGAGATTCTCTGGTCAGTTCTTAGTGTAGTTAGCGTAGCTAAGATCCGGAAATCCTTAATTCGAGTTAAGATCACATAAAACACTGTATGAATCCTATATTCTTTACTTAAAGGAGACTAGAGTGGTAAATGTGTGTTATTCAAGGCAGAATACCATTGAAATAGAGAAAGAAACACTTTGGGCAGCTTTGGAAAGCCTTACACTTCACTGAAATGTAGTACTACACTCTATAACACAGTTGAGAGACAATGTTCCCGAGCTGCCTCAGTTCATAACAGTGTGTAGGAAGTTGTTTGATAAAGTGGGCAAAGCTTATACTTGGACCAGAAGGCAGAATATAGGAAACTACATGAAAACATGGATAATTCAGAGAAAATGACTGTAAACAGATGAGAACTTGTTTAGAACAGCTCAAAGAGATTCTCCAAGTCAGTTCTTAGTGTAGAAAAGGTAGCTAAGATCCGGGAAATCCTTAATTCGAGTTAAGATGACATGAAACACTGTATGAATCCTATATTCTTTACTTAAAGGAGACTAGAGTGGTAAATGTGTGTTATAGTGTAAGGCAGAATACCACTGAAATAGAAAAAGAAACACGTTCGGCAGCTTTGGAAAGCCTTACACTTCACTGAAATGTAGTACTACACTCTATAACACAGTTGAGAGACAATGTTCCCGAGCTGCCTCAGTTCATAATAGTGTGTAGGAAGTTGTTTGATAAAGTGGGCAAAGCTTATACTTAGACCAGAAGGCAGAATATAGGAAACTACATGAAAACATGGATAATTCAGAGAAAATGACTGTAAAGACATGAAAAATTGTTTAGAACAGCTCAAAGAGATTCTCTGGTCAGTTCTTAGTGTAGTAAAGGTAGCTAAGATCCGGGAAATCCTTAATTCGAGTTAAGATCACATGAAACACTGTATGAATCCTATATTCTTTACTTAAAGTAGACTAGAGTGGTAAATGAGTGTTATTCAAGGCAGAATACCATTGAAATAGAGAAAGAAACACTTTGGGCAGCTTTGGAAAGCCTTACACTTCACTGGAATGTAGTACTACACTCTATAACACAGTTGAGAGACAATGTTCCCGAGCTGCCTTAGTTCATAACAGTGTGTAGGAAGTTGTTTGATAAAGTGGGCAAAGCTGATTCTTGGACCAGAAGGCAGAGTATAGGAAACTATATGAAAACAGGGATAATTCAGAGAAAATGACTGTAAACACATGAGAACTTGTTTAGAACAGCTCAAAGAGATTCTCCAAGTCAGTTCTTAGTGTAGAAAAGGTAGCTAAGATCCGGGAAATCCTTAATTCGAGTTAAGATGACATGAAACATTGTATGAATCCTATATTCTTTAATTAAAGGAGACTAGAGTGGTAAATGTGTGTTATACAAGGCAGAATACCATTGAAATAGAGAAAGAAACACTTTCGGCAGCTTTGGAAAGCCTTACACTTCACTGAAATGTAGTACTACACTCTATAACACAGTTGATTGACAATGTTCCTGAGCTGCCTCAGTTCATAACAGTGTGTAGGAAGTTGTTTGATAAAGTGGGTAAAGCTTATCCTTGGACCAGGGGGCAGAATATAGGAAACTACATGAAAACATGGATAATTCAGAGAAAATGACTGTAAACAGATGAGAACTTGTTTAGAACAGTTGAAAGAGATTCTCCAACTCAGTTCTTAGTGTAGAAAAGGTAGCTAAGATCCGGGAAATCCTTAATTCGAGTTAAGATGACATGAAACACTGTATGAATCCTATATTCTTTACTTAAAGGAGACTAGAGTGGTAAATGTGTGTTATACAAGGCAGAATACCATTGAAATAGAGAAAGAAACACGTTCGGCAGCTTTGGAAAGCCTTACACTTCACTGAAATGTAGTACTACACTCTATAACACAGTTGAGAGACAATGTTCCCGAGCTGCCTCAGTTCATAATAGTGTGTACGAAGTTGTTTGATAAAGTGGGCAAAGCTTATACTTGGACCAGAATGCAGAATATAGGAAACTACATGAAAACATGGATAATTCAGAGAAAATGACTGTAAACAGATGAGAACTTGTTTAGAACAGCTCAAAGAGATTCTCTGGTCAGTTCTTAGTGTAGTAAAGGTAGCTAAGATCCGGGAAATCCTTAATTCGAGTTAAGATCACATGAAACACTGTATGAATTCTATATTCTTTACTTAAAGTAGACTAGAGTGGTAAATGAGTGTTATTCAAGGCAGAATACCATTGAAATAGAGAAAGAAACACTTTGGGCAGCTTTGGAAAGCCTTACACTTCACTGAAATGTAGTACTACACTCTATAACACAGTTGAGAGACAATGTTCCCGAGCTGCCTTAGTTCATAACAGTGTGTAGGAAGTTGTTTGATAAAGTGGGCAAAGCTGATTCTTGGACCAGAAGGCAGAGTATAGGAAACTACATGAAAACAGGGATAATTCAGAGAAAATGACTGTAAACACATGAGAACTTGTTTAGAACAGCTCAAAGAGATTCTCCAAGTCAGTTCTTAGTGTAGAAAAGGTAGCTAAGATCCGGGAAATCCTTAATTCGAGTTAAGATGACATGAAACATTGTATGAATCCTATATTCTTTAATTAAAGGAGACTAGAGTGGTAAATGTGTGTTATACAAGGCAGAATACCATTGAAATAGAGAAAGAAACACTTTCGGCAGCTTTGGAAAGCCTTACACTTCACTGAAATGTAGTACTACACTCTATAACACAGTTGATTGACAATGTTCCTGAGCTGCCTCAGTTCATAACAGTGTGTAGGAAGTTGTTTGATAAAGTGGGTAAAGCTTATCCTTGGACCAGGGGGCAGAATATAGGAAACTACATGAAAACATGGATAATTCAGAGAAAATGACTGTAAACAGATGAGAACTTGTTTAGAACAGTTGAAAGAGATTCTCCAACTCAGTTCTTAGTGTAGAAAAGGTAGCTAAGATCCGGGAAATCCTTAATTCGAGTTAAGATGACATGAAACACTGTATGAATCCTATATTCTTTACTTAAAGGAGACTAGAGTGGTAAATGTGTGTTATACAAGGCAGAATACCATTGAAATAGAGAAAGAAACACGTTCGGCAGCTTTGGAAAGCCTTACACTTCACTGAAATGTAGTACTACACTCTATAACACAGTTGAGAGACAATGTTCCCGAGCTGCCTCAGTTCATAATAGTGTGTAGGAAGTTGTTTGATAAAGTGGGCAAAGCTTATACTTGGACCAGAATGCAGAATATAGGAAACTACATGAAAACATGGATAATTCAGAGAAAATGACTGTAAACAGATGAGAACTTGTTTAGAACAGCTCAAAGAGATTCTCCGGTCAGTTCTTAGTGTAGTAAAGGTAGGTAAGATCCGGGAAATCCTTAATTCGAGTTAATATCACATGAAACACTGTATGAATCCTATATTCTTTACTTAAAGGAGACTAGAGTGGTAAATGTGTGTTATACAAGGCAGAATACCATTGAAATAGAGAAAGAAACACGTTCGGCAGCTTTGGAAAGCCTTACACTTCACTGAAATGTAGTACTACACTCTATAACACAGTTGAGAGACAATGTTCCCGAGCTGCCTCAGTTCATAACAGTGTGTAGGAAGTTGTTTGATAAAGTGGGCAAAGCTTATACTTGGACCAGAAGGCAGAATATAGGAAACTAAATGAAAACATGGATAATTCAGAGAAAATGACTGTAAACAGATGAGAACTTGTTTAGAACAGCTCAAAGAGATTCTCCAAGTCAGTTCTTAGTGTAGAAAAGGTAGCTAAGATCCGGGAAATCCTTAATTCGAGTTAAGATGACATGAAACACTGTATGAATCCTATATTCTTTACTTAAAGGAGACTAGAGTGGTAAATGTGTGTTATAGTGTAAGGCAGAATACCACTGAAATAGAAAAAGAAACACGTTCGGCAGCTTTGGAAAGCCTTACACTTCACTGAAATGTAGTACTACACTCTATAACACAGTTGAGAGACAATGTTCCCGAGCTGCCTCAGTTCATAATAGTGTGTAGGAAGTTGTTTGATAAAGTGGGCAAAGCTTATACTTAGACCAAAAGGCAGAATATAGGAAACTACATGAAAACATGGATAATTCAGAGAAAATGACTGTAAAGACATGAAAAATTGTTTAGAACAGCTCAAAGAGATTCTCTGGTCAGTTCTTAGTGTAGTAAAGGTAGCTAAGATCCGGGAAATCCTTAATTCGAGTTAAGATCACATGAAACACTGTATGAATCCTATATTCTTTACTTAAAGTAGACTAGAGTGGTAAATGAGTGTTATTCAAGGCAGAATACCATTGAAATAGAGAAAGAAACACTTTGGGCAGCTTTGGAAAGCCTTACACTTCACTGAAATGTAGTACTACACTCTATAACACAGTTGAGAGACAATGTTCCCGAGCTGCCTTAGTTCATAACAGTGTGTAGGAATTTGTTTGATAAAGTGGGCAAAGCTGATTCTTGGACCAGAAGGCAGAGTATAGGAAACTACATGAAAACAGGGATAATTCAGAGAAAATGACTGTAAACAGATGAAAACTTGTTTAGAACAGTTGAAAGAGATTCTCCAACTCAGTTCTTAGTGTAGAAAAGGTAGCTAAGATCCGGGAAATCCTTAATTCGAGTTAAGATGACATGAAACACTGTATGAATCCTATATTCTTTACTTAAAGGAGACTAGAGTGGTAAATGTGTGTTATACAAGGCAGAATACCATTGAAATAGAGAAAGAAACACGTTCGGCAGCTTTGGAAAGCCTTACACTTCACTGAAATGTAGTACTACACTCTATAACACAGTTGAGAGACAATGTTCCCGAGCTGCCTCAGTTCATAACAGTGTGTAGGAAGTTGTTTGATAAAGTGGGCAAAGCTTATACTTGGACCAGAAGGCAGAATATAGGAAACTACATGAAAACATGGATAATTCAGAGAAAATGACTGTAAACAGATGAGAACTTGTTTAGAACAGCTCAAAGAGATTCTCCAAGTCAGTTCTTAGTGTAGAAAAGATAGCTAAGATCCGGGAAATCCTTAATTCAAGTTAAGATGACATGAAACACTGTATGAATCCTATATTCTTTACTTAAAGGAGACTAGAGTGGTAAATGTGTGTTATAGTGTAAGGCAGAATACCACTGAAATAGAAAAAGAAACACGTTCGGCAGCTTTGGAAAGCCTTACACTTCACTGAAATGTAGTACTACACTCTATAACACAGTTGAGAGACAATGTTCCCGAGCTGCCTCAGTTCATAATAGTGTGTAGGAAGTTGTTTGATAAAGTGGGCAAAGCTTATACTTGGACCAGAAGGCAGAATATAGGAAACTACATGAAAACATGGATAATTCAGAGAAAATGACTGTAAAGAGATGAAAAATTGTTTAGAACAGCTCAAAGAGATTCTCTGGTCAGTTCTTAGTGTAGTAAAGGTAGCTAAGATCCGGGAAATCCTTAATTCGAGTTAAGATCACATAAAACACTGTATGAATCCTATATTCTTTACTTAAAGGAGACGAGAGTGGTAAATGTGTGTTATTCAAGGCAGAATACCATTGAAATAGAGAAAGAAACACTTTGGGCAGCTTTGGAAAGCCTTACACTTCACTGAAATGTAGTACTACACTCTATAACACAGTTGAGAGACAATGTTCCCGAGCTGCCTCAGTTCATAACAGTGTGTAGGAAGTTGTTTGATAAAGTGGGCAAAGCTTATACTTGGACCAGAAGGCAGAATATAGGAAACTACATGAAAACATGGATAATTCAGAGAAAATAACTGTAAACAGATGAGAACTTGTTTAGAACAGCTCAAAGAGATTCTCCGGTCCGTCTTAGTGTAGTAAAGGTAGCTAAGATCCGGGAAATCCTTAATTCGAGTTAAGATCACATGAAACACTGTATGAATCCTATATTCTTTACTGAAAGGAGACTAGAGTGGTAAATGTGTGTTATACAAGGCAGAATACCATTGAAATAGAGAAAGAAACACGTTTGGCAGCTTTGGAAAGCCAAACACTTCACTGAAATGTAGTACTACACTCTATAACACAGTTGAGAGACAATGTTCCCGAGCTGCCTCAGTTCATAACAGTGTGTAGGAAGTTGTTTGATAAAGTGGGCAAAGCTTATACTTGGACCAGAAGGCAGAATATAGGAAACTACATGAAAACATGGATAATTCAGAGAAAATGACTGTAAACAGATGAGAACTTGTTTAGAACAGCTCAAAGAGATTCTCCAAGTCAGTTCTTAGTGTAGAAAAGATAGCTAAGATCCGGGAAATCCTTAATTCAAGTTAAGATGACATGAAACACTGTATGAATCCTATATTCTTTACTTAAAGGAGACTAGAGTGGTAAATGTGTGTTATAGTGTAAGGCAGAATACCACTGAAATAGAAAAAGAAGCACGTTCGGCAGCTTTGGAAAGCCTTACACTTCACTGAAATGTAGTACTACACTCTATAACACAGTTGAGAGACAATGTTCCCGAGCTGCCTCAGTTCATAATAGTGTGTAGGAAGTTGTTTGATAAAGTGGGCAAAGCTTATACTTGGACCAGAAGGCAGAATATAGGAAACTACATGAAAACATGGATAATTCAGAGAAAATGACTGTAAAGAGATGAAAAATTGTTGAGAACAGCTCAAAGAGATTCTCTGGTCAGTTCTTAGTGTAGTAAAGGTAGCTAAGATCCGGGAAATCCTTAATTCGAGTTAAGATCACATAAAACACTGTATGAATCCTATATTCTTTACTTAAAGGAGACTAGAGTGGTAAATGTGTGTTATTCAAGGCAGAATACCATTGAAATAGAGAAAGAAACAATTTGGGCAGCTTTGGAAAGCATTACACTTCACTGAAATGTAGTACTACACTCTATAACACAGTTGAGAGACAATGTTCCCGAGCTGCCTCAGTTCATAACAGTGTGTAGGAAGTTGTTTGATAAAGTGGGCAAAGCTTATACTTGGACCAGAAGGCAGAATATAGGAAACTACATGAAAACATGGATAATTCAGAGAAAATGACTGTAAACAGATGAGAACTTGTTTAGAACAGCTCAAAGAGATTCTCCAAGTCAGTTCTTAGTGTAGAAAAGGTAGCTAAGATCCGGGAAATCCTTAATTCAAGTTTAGATGACATGAAACACTGTATGAATCCTATATTCTTTACTTAAAGGAGACTAGAGTGGTAAATGTGTGTTATAGTGTAAGGCAGAATACCACTGAAATAGAAAAAGAAACACTTTGGGCAGCTTTGGAAAGCCTTACACTTCACTGAAATGTAGTACTACACTCTATAACACAGTTGAGAGACAATGTTCCCGAGCTGCCTCAGTTCATAACAGTGTGTAGGAAGTTGTTTGATAAAGTGGGCAAAGCTTATACTTGGACCAGAAGGCAGAATATAGGAAACTACATGAAAACATGGATAATTCAGAGAAAATGACTGTAAACAGATGAGAACTTGTTTAGAACAGCTCAAAGAGATTCTCCAAGTCAGTTCTTAGTGTAGAAAAGGTAGCTAAGATCCGGGAAATCCTTAATTCGAGTTAAGATGACATGAAACACTGTATGAATCCTATATTCTTTACTTAAAGGAGACTAGAGTGGTAAATGTGTGTTATAGTGTAAGGCAGAATACCACTGAAATAGAAAAAGAAACACGTTCGGCAGCTTTGGAAAGCCTTACACTTCACTGAAATGTAGTACTACACTCTATAACACAGTTGAGAGACAATGTTCCCGAGCTGCCTCAGTTCATAATAGTGTGTAGGAAGTTGTTTGATAAAGTGGGCAAAGCTTATACTTAGACCAGAAGGCAGAATATAGGAAACTACATGAAAACATGGATAATTCAGAGAAAATGACTGTAAAGACATGAAAAATTGTTTAGAACAGCTCAAAGAGATTCTCTGGTCAGTTCTTAGTGTAGTAAAGGTAGCTAAGATCCGGGAAATCCTTAATTCGAGTTAAGATCACATGAAACACTGTATGAATCCTATATTCTTTACTTAAAGTAGACTAGAGTGGTAAATGAGTGTTATTCAAGGCAGAATACCATTGAAATAGAGAAAGAAACACTTTGGGCAGCTTTGGAAAGCCTTACACTTCACTGGAATGTAGTACTACACTCTATAACACAGTTGAGAGACAATGTTCCCGAGCTGCCTTAGTTCATAACAGTGTGTAGGAAGTTGTTTGATAAAGTGGGCAAAGCTGATTCTTGGACCAGAAGGCAGAGTATAGGAAACTATATGAAAACAGGGATAATTCAGAGAAAATGACTGTAAACACATGAGAACTTGTTTAGAACAGCTCAAAGAGATTCTCCAAGTCAGTTCTTAGTGTAGAAAAGGTAGCTAAGATCCGGGAAATCCTTAATTCGAGTTAAGATGACATGAAACATTGTATGAATCCTATATTCTTTAATTAAAGGAGACTAGAGTGGTAAATGTGTGTTATACAAGGCAGAATACCATTGAAATAGAGAAAGAAACACTTTCGGCAGCTTTGGAAAGCCTTACACTTCACTGAAATGTAGTACTACACTCTATAACACAGTTGATTGACAATGTTCCTGAGCTGCCTCAGTTCATAACAGTGTGTAGGAAGTTGTTTGATAAAGTGGGTAAAGCTTATCCTTGGACCAGGGGGCAGAATATAGGAAACTACATGAAAACATGGATAATTCAGAGAAAATGACTGTAAACAGATGAGAACTTGTTTAGAACAGTTGAAAGAGATTCTCCAACTCAGTTCTTAGTGTAGAAAAGGTAGCTAAGATCCGGGAAATCCTTAATTCGAGTTAAGATGACATGAAACACTGTATGAATCCTATATTCTTTACTTAAAGGAGACTAGAGTGGTAAATGTGTGTTATACAAGGCAGAATACCATTGAAATAGAGAAAGAAACACGTTCGGCAGCTTTGGAAAGCCTTACACTTCACTGAAATGTAGTACTACACTCTATAACACAGTTGAGAGACAATGTTCCCGAGCTGCCTCAGTTCATAATAGTGTGTAGGAAGTTGTTTGATAAAGTGGGCAAAGCTTATACTTGGACCAGAATGCAGAATATAGGAAACTACATGAAAAGATGGATAATTCAGAGAAAATGACTGTAAACAGATGAGAACTTGTTTAGAACAGCTCAAAGAGATTCTCCAAGTCAGTTCTTAGTGTAGAAAAGATAGCTAAGATCCGGGAAATCCTTAATTCAAGTTAAGATGACATGAAACACTGTATGAATCCTATATTCTTTACTTAAAGGAGACTAGAGTGGTAAATGTGTGTTATAGTGTAAGGCAGAATACCACTGAAATAGAAAAAGAAACACGTTCGGCAGCTTTGGAAAGCCTTACACTTCACTGAAATGTAGTACTACACTCTATAACACAGTTGAGAGACAATGTTCCCGAGCTGCCTCAGTTCATAATAGTGTGTAGGAAGTTGTTTGATAAAGTGGGCAAAGCTTATACTTGGACCAGAAGGCAGAATATAGGAAACTACATGAAAACATGGATAATTCAGAGAAAATGACTGTAAAGAGATGAAAAATTGTTTAGAACAGCTCAAAGAGATTCTCTGGTCAGTTCTTAGTGTAGTAAAGGTAGCTAAGATCCGGGAAATCCTTAATTCGAGTTAAGATCACATAAAACACTGTATGAATCCTATATTCTTTACTTAAAGGAGACTAGAGTGGTAAATGTGTGTTATTCAAGGCAGAATACAATTGAAATAGAGAAAGAAACACTTTGGGCAGCTTTGGAAAGCCTTACACTTCACTGGAATGTAGTACTACACTCTATAACACAGTTGAGAGACAATGTTCCCGAGCTGCCTTAGTTCATAACAGTGTGTAGGAAGTTGTTTGATAAAGTGGGCAAAGCTGATTCTTGGACCAGAAGGCAGAGTATAGGAAACTATATGAAAACAGGGATAATTCAGAGAAAATGACTGTAAACACATGAGAACTTGTTTAGAACAGCTCAAAGAGATTCTCCAAGTCAGTTCTTAGTGTAGAAAAGGTAGCTAAGATCCGGGAAATCCTTAATTCGAGTTAAGATGACATGAAACATTGTATGAATCCTATATTCTTTAATTAAAGGAGACTAGAGTGGTAAATGTGTGTTATACAAGGCAGAATACCATTGAAATAGAGAAAGAAACACTTTCGGCAGCTTTGGAAAGCCTTACACTTCACTGAAATGTAGTACTACACTCTATAACACAGTTGATTGACAATGTTCCTGAGCTGCCTCAGTTCATAACAGTGTGTAGGAAGTTGTTTGATAAAGTGGGTAAAGCTTATCCTTGGACCAGGGGGCAGAATATAGGAAACTACATGAAAACATGGATAATTCAGAGAAAATGACTGTAAACAGATGAGAACTTGTTTAGAACAGTTGAAAGAGATTCTCCAACTCAGTTCTTAGTGTAGAAAAGGTAGCTAAGATCCGGGAAATCCTTAATTCGAGTTAAGATGACATGAAACACTGTATGAATCCTATATTCTTTACTTAAAGGAGACTAGAGTGGTAAATGTGTGTTATACAAGGCAGAATACCATTGAAATAGAGAAAGAAACACGTTCGGCAGCTTTGGAAAGCCTTACACTTCACTGAAATGTAGTACTACACTCTATAACACAGTTGAGAGACAATGTTCCCGAGCTGCCTCAGTTCATAACAGTGTGTAGGAAGTTGTTTGATAAAGTGGGCAAAGCTTATACTTGGACCAGAAGGCAGAATATAGGAAACTACATGAAAACATGGATAATTCAGAGAAAATGACTGTAAACAGATGAGAACTTGTTTAGAACAGCTCAAAGAGATTCTCCAAGTCAGTTCTTAGTGTAGAAAAGATAGCTAAGATCCGGGAAATCCTTAATTCAAGTTAAGATGACATGAAACACTGTATGAATCCTATATTCTTTACTTAAAGGAGACTAGAGTGGTAAATGTGTGTTATAGTGTAAGGCAGAATACCACTGAAATAGAAAAAGAAACACGTTCGGCAGCTTTGGAAAGCCTTACACTTCACTGAAATGTAGTACTACACTCTATAACACAGTTGAGAGACAATGTTCCCGAGCTGCCTCAGTTCATAATAGTGTGTAGGAAGTTGTTTGATAAAGTGGGCAAAGCTTATACTTGGACCAGAAGGCAGAATATAGGAAACTACATGAAAACATGGATAATTCAGAGAAAATGACTGTAAAGAGATGAAAAATTGTTTAGAACAGCTCAAAGAGATTCTCTGGTCAGTTCTTAGTGTAGTAAAGGTAGCTAAGATCCGGGAAATCCTTAATTCGAGTTAAGATCACATAAAACACTGTATGAATCCTATATTCTTTACTTAAAGGAGACGAGAGTGGTAAATGTGTGTTATTCAAGGCAGAATACCATTGAAATAGAGAAAGAAACACTTTGGGCAGCTTTGGAAAGCCTTACACTTCACTGAAATGTAGTACTACACTCTATAACACAGTTGAGAGACAATGTTCCCGAGCTGCCTCAGTTCATAACAGTGTGTAGGAAGTTGTTTGATAAAGTGGGCAAAGCTTATACTTGGACCAGAAGGCAGAATATAGGAAACTACATGAAAACATGGATAATTCAGAGAAAATAACTGTAAACAGATGAGAACTTGTTTAGAACAGCTCAAAGAGATTCTCCGGTCCGTCTTAGTGTAGTAAAGGTAGCTAAGATCCGGGAAATCCTTAATTCGAGTTAAGATCACATGAAACACTGTATGAATCCTATATTCTTTACTGAAAGGAGACTAGAGTGGTAAATGTGTGTTATACAAGGCAGAATACCATTGAAATAGAGAAAGAAACACGTTTGGCAGCTTTGGAAAGCCAAACACTTCACTGAAATGTAGTACTACACTCTATAACACAGTTGAGAGACAATGTTCCCGAGCTGCCTCAGTTCATAACAGTGTGTAGGAAGTTGTTTGATAAAGTGGGCAAAGCTTATACTTGGACCAGAAGGCAGAATATAGGAAACTACATGAAAACATGGATAATTCAGAGAAAATGACTGTAAACAGATGAGAACTTGTTTAGAACAGCTCAAAGAGATTCTCCAAGTCAGTTCTTAGTGTAGAAAAGATAGCTAAGATCCGGGAAATCCTTAATTCAAGTTAAGATGACATGAAACACTGTATGAATCCTATATTCTTTACTTAAAGGAGACTAGAGTGGTAAATGTGTGTTATAGTGTAAGGCAGAATACCACTGAAATAGAAAAAGAAGCACGTTCGGCAGCTTTGGAAAGCCTTACACTTCACTGAAATGTAGTACTACACTCTATAACACAGTTGAGAGACAATGTTCCCGAGCTGCCTCAGTTCATAATAGTGTGTAGGAAGTTGTTTGATAAAGTGGGCAAAGCTTATACTTGGACCAGAAGGCAGAATATAGGAAACTACATGAAAACATGGATAATTCAGAGAAAATGACTGTAAAGAGATGAAAAATTGTTGAGAACAGCTCAAAGAGATTCTCTGGTCAGTTCTTAGTGTAGTAAAGGTAGCTAAGATCCGGGAAATCCTTAATTCGAGTTAAGATCACATAAAACACTGTATGAATCCTATATTCTTTACTTAAAGGAGACTAGAGTGGTAAATGTGTGTTATTCAAGGCAGAATACCATTGAAATAGAGAAAGAAACAATTTGGGCAGCTTTGGAAAGCATTACACTTCACTGAAATGTAGTACTACACTCTATAACACAGTTGAGAGACAATGTTCCCGAGCTGCCTCAGTTCATAACAGTGTGTAGGAAGTTGTTTGATAAAGTGGGCAAAGCTTATACTTGGACCAGAAGGCAGAATATAGGAAACTACATGAAAACATGGATAATTCAGAGAAAATGACTGTAAACAGATGAGAACTTGTTTAGAACAGCTCAAAGAGATTCTCCAAGTCAGTTCTTAGTGTAGAAAAGGTAGCTAAGATCCGGGAAATCCTTAATTCAAGTTTAGATGACATGAAACACTGTATGAATCCTATATTCTTTACTTAAAGGAGACTAGAGTGGTAAATGTGTGTTATAGTGTAAGGCAGAATACCACTGAAATAGAAAAAGAAACACTTTGGGCAGCTTTGGAAAGCCTTACACTTCACTGAAATGTAGTACTACACTCTATAACACAGTTGAGAGACAATGTTCCCGAGCTGCCTCAGTTCATAACAGTGTGTAGGAAGTTGTTTGATAAAGTGGGCAAAGCTTATACTTGGACCAGAAGGCAGAATATAGGAAACTACATGAAAACATGGATAATTCAGAGAAAATGACTGTAAACAGATGAGAACTTGTTTAGAACAGCTCAAAGAGATTCTCCAAGTCAGTTCTTAGTGTAGAAAAGATAGCTAAGATCCGGGAAATCCTTAATTCGAGTTAAGATGACATGAAACACTGTATGAATCCTATATTCTTTACTTAAAGGAGACTAGAGTGGTAAATGTGTGTTATAGTGTAAGGCAGAATACCACTGAAATAGAAAAAGAAACACGTTCGGCAGCTTTGGAAAGCCTTACACTTCACTGAAATGTAGTACTACACTCTATAACACAGTTGAGAGACAATGTTCCCGAGCTGCCTCAGTTCATAATAGTGTGTAGGAAGTTGTTTGATAAAGTGGGCAAAGCTTATACTTAGACCAGAAGGCAGAATATAGGAAACTACATGAAAACATGGATAATTCAGAGAAAATGACTGTAAAGACATGAAAAATTGTTTAGAACAGCTCAAAGAGATTCTCTGGTCAGTTCTTAGTGTAGTAAAGGTAGCTAAGATCCGGGAAATCCTTAATTCGAGTTAAGATCACATGAAACACTGTATGAATCCTATATTCTTTACTTAAAGTAGACTAGAGTGGTAAATGAGTGTTATTCAAGGCAGAATACCATTGAAATAGAGAAAGAAACACTTTGGGCAGCTTTGGAAAGCCTTACACTTCACTGGAATGTAGTACTACACTCTATAACACAGTTGAGAGACAATGTTCCCGAGCTGCCTTAGTTCATAACAGTGTGTAGGAAGTTGTTTGATAAAGTGGGCAAAGCTGATTCTTGGATCAGAAGGCAGAGTATAGGAAACTATATGAAAACAGGGATAATTCAGAGAAAATGACTGTAAACACATGAGAACTTGTTTAGAACAGCTCAAAGAGATTCTCCAAGTCAGTTCTTAGTGTAGAAAAGGTAGCTAAGATCCGGGAAATCCTTAATTCGAGTTAAGATGACATGAAACATTGTATGAATCCTATATTCTTTAATTAAAGGAGACTAGAGTGGTAAATGTGTGTTATAGTGTAAGGCAGAATACCATTGAAATAGAGAAAGAAACACTTTCGGCAGCTTTGGAAAGCCTTACACTTCACTGAAATGTAGTACTACACTCTATAACACAGTTGATTGACAATGTTCCTGAGCTGCCTCAGTTCATAACAGTGTGTAGGAAGTTGTTTGATAAAGTGGGTAAAGCTTATCCTTGGACCAGGGGGCAGAATATAGGAAACTACATGAAAACATGGATAATTCAGAGAAAATGACTGTAAACAGATGAGAACTTGTTTAGAACAGTTGAAAGAGATTCTCCAACTCAGTTCTTAGTGTAGAAAAGGTAGCTAAGGTCCGGGAAATCCTTAATTCGAGTTAAGATGACATGAAACACTGTATGAATCCTATATTCTTTACTTAAAGGAGACTAGAGTGGTAAATGTGTGTTATACAAGGCAGAATACCATTGAAATAGAGAAAGAAACACGTTCGGCAGCTTTGGAAAGCCTTACACTTCACTGAAATGTAGTACTACACTCTATAACACAGTTGAGAGACAATGTTCCCGAGCTGCCTCAGTTCATAATAGTGTGTAGAAAGTTGTTTGATAAAGTGGGCAAAGCTTATACTTGGACCAGAATGCAGAATATAGGAAACTACATGAAAAGATGGATAATTCAGAGAAAATGACTGTAAACAGATGAGAACTTGTTTAGAACAGCTCAAAGAGATTCTCCAAGTCAGTTCTTAGTGTAGAAAAGATAGCTAAGATCCGGGAAATCCTTAATTCAAGTTAAGATGACATGAAACACTGTATGAATCCTATATTCTTTACTTAAAGGAGACTAGAGTGGTAAATGTGTGTTATAGTGTAAGGCAGAATACCACTGAAATAGAAAAAGAAACACGTTCGGCAGCTTTGGAAAGCCTTACACTTCACTGAAATGTAGTACTACACTCTATAACACAGTTGAGAGACAATGTTCCCGAGCTGCCTCAGTTCATAATAGTGTGTAGGAAGTTGTTTGATAAAGTGGGCAAAGCTTATACTTGGACCAGAAGGCAGAATATAGGAAACTACATGAAAACATGGATAATTCAGAGAAAATGACTGTAAAGAGATGAAAAATTGTTTAGAACAGCTCAAAGAGATTCTCTGGTCAGTTCTTAGTGTAGTAAAGGTAGCTAAGATCCGGGAAATCCTTAATTCGAGTTAAGATCACATAAAACACTGTATGAATCCTATATTCTTTACTTAAAGGAGACTAGAGTGGTAAATGTGTGTTATTCAAGGCAGAATACAATTGAAATAGAGAAAGAAACACTTTGGGCAGCTTTGGAAAGCCTTACACTTCACTGGAATGTAGTACTACACTCTATAACACAGTTGAGAGACAATGTTCCCGAGCTGCCTTAGTTCATAACAGTGTGTAGGAAGTTGTTTGATAAAGTGGGCAAAGCTGATTCTTGGACCAGAAGGCAGAGTATAGGAAACTATATGAAAACAGGGATAATTCAGAGAAAATGACTGTAAACACATGAGAACTTGTTTAGAACAGCTCAAAGAGATTCTCCAAGTCAGTTCTTAGTGTAGAAAAGGTAGCTAAGATCCGGGAAATCCTTAATTCGAGTTAAGATGACATGAAACATTGTATGAATCCTATATTCTTTAATTAAAGGAGACTAGAGTGGTAAATGTGTGTTATACAAGGCAGAATACCATTGAAATAGAGAAAGAAACACTTTCGGCAGCTTTGGAAAGCCTTACACTTCACTGAAATGTAGTACTACACTCTATAACACAGTTGATTGACAATGTTCCTGAGCTGCCTCAGTTCATAACAGTGTGTAGGAAGTTGTTTGATAAAGTGGGTAAAGCTTATCCTTGGACCAGGGGGCAGAATATAGGAAACTACATGAAAACATGGATAATTCAGAGAAAATGACTGTAAACAGATGAGAACTTGTTTAGAACAGTTGAAAGAGATTCTCCAAGTCAGTTCTTAGTGTAGAAAAGGTAGCTAAGATCCGGGAAATCCTTAATTCGAGTTAAGATGACATGAAACACTGTATGAATCCTATATTCTTTACTTAAAGGAGACTAGAGTGGTAAATGTGTGTTATAGTGTAAGGCAGAATACCACTGAAATAGAAAAAGAAACACGTTCGGCAGCTTTGGAAAGCCTTACACTTCACTGAAATGTAGTACTACACTCTATAACACAGTTGAGAGACAATGTTCCCGAGCTGCCTCAGTTCATAATAGTGTGTAGGAAGTTGTTTGATAAAGTGGGCAAAGCTTATACTTGGACCAGAAGGCAGAATATAGGAAACTACATGAAAACATGGATAATTCAGAGAAAATGACTGTAAAGAGATGAAAAATTGTTTAGAACAGCTCAAAGAGATTCTCTGGTCAGTTCTTAGTGTAGTAAAGGTAGCTAAGATCCGGGAAATCCTTAATTCGAGTTAAGATCACATAAAACACTGTATGAATCCTATATTCTTTACTTAAAGGAGACTAGAGTGGTAAATGTGTGTTATTCAAGGCAGAATACAATTGAAATAGAGAAAGAAACACTTTGGGCAGCTTTGGAAAGCCTTACACTTCACTGAAATGTAGTACTACACTCTATAACACAGTAGAGAGACAATGTTCCCGAGCTGCCTCAGTTCATAACAGTGTGTAGGAAGTTGTTTGATAAAGTGGGCAAAGCTTATACTTGGACCAGAAGGCAGAATATAGGAAACTACATGAAAACATGGATAATTCAGAGAAAATGACTGTAAACAGATGAGAACTTGTTTAGAACAGCTCAAAGAGATTCTCCAAGTCAGTTCTTAGTGTAGAAAAGGTAGCTAAGATCCGGGAAATCCTTAATTCAAGTTAAGATGACATGAAACACTGTATGAATCCTATATTCTTTACTTAAAGGAGACTAGAGTGGTAAATGTGTGTTATAGTGTAAGGCAGAATACCACTGAAATAGAAAAAGAAACAAATTCGGCAGCTTTGGAAAGCCTTACACTTCACTGAAATGTAGTACTACACTCTATAACACAGTTGAGAGACAATGTTCCCGAGCTGCCTCAGTTCATAATAGTGTGTAGGAAGTTTTTTGATAAAGTGGGCAAAGCTTATACTTGGACCAGAGGGCAGAATATAGGAAACTACATGAAAACATGGATAATTCAGAGAAAATTACTGTAAATAGATGAGAACTTGTTTAGAACATCTCAAAGAGATTTTCTGGTCAGTTCTTAGTGTAGTTAGCGTAGCTAAGATCCGGGAAATCCTTAATTCGAGTTAAGATCACATGAAACACTGTATGAATCCTATATTCTTTACTTAAAGTAGACTAGAGTGGTAAATGAGTGTTATTCAAGGCAGAATACCATTGAAATAGAGAAAGAAACACTTTGGGCAGCTTTGGAAAGCCTTACACTTCACTGAAATGTAGTACTACACTCTATAACACAGTTGAGAGACAATGTTCCCGAGCTGCCTTAGTTCATAACAGTGTGTAGGAAGTTGTTTGATAAAGTGGGCAAAGCTGATTCTTGGACCAGACGGCAGAGTATAGGAAACTACATGAAAACAGGGATAATTCAGAGAAAATGACTGTAAACACATGAGAACTTGTTTAGAACAGCTCAAAGAGATTCTCCAAGTCAGTTCTTAGTGTAGAAAAGGTAGCTAAGATCCGGGAAATCCTTAATTCGAGTTAAGATGACATGAAACATTGTATGAATCCTATATTCTTTAATTAAAGGAGACTAGAGTGGTAAATGTGTGTTATACAAGGCAGAATACCATTGAAATAGAGAAAGAAACACTTTCGGCAGCTTTGGAAAGCCTTACACTTCACTGAAATGTAGTACTACACTCTATAACACAGTTGATTGACAATGTTCCTGAGCTGCCTCAGTTCATAACAGTGTGTAGGAAGTTGTTTGATAAAGTGGGTAAAGCTTATCCTTTGATCAGGGGGCAGAATATAGGAAACTACATGAAAACATGGATAATTCAGAGAAAATGACTGTAAAGAGATGAAAAATTGTTTAGAACAGCTCAAAGAGATTCTCTGGTCAGTTCTTAGTGTAGTAAAGGTAGCTAAGATCCGGGAAATCCTTAATTCGAGTTAAGATCACATAAAACACTGTATGAATCCTATATTCTTTACTTAAAGGAGACGAGAGTGGTAAATGTGTGTTATTCAAGGCAGAATACCATTGAAATAGAGAAAGAAACACTTTGGGCAGCTTTGGAAAGCCTTACACTTCACTGAAATGTAGTACTACACTCTATAACACAGTTGAGAGACAATGTTCCCGAGCTGCCTCAGTTCATAACAGTGTGTAGGAAGTTGTTTGATAAAGTGGGCAAAGCTTATACTTGGACCAGAAGGCAGAATATAGGAAACTACATGAAAACATGGATAATTCAGAGAAAATGACTGTAAACAGATGAGAACTTGTTTAGAACAGCTCAAAGAGATTCTCCAAGTCAGTTCTTAGTGTAGAAAAGGTAGCTAAGATCCGGGAAATCCTTAATTCGAGTTAAGATGACATGAAACACTGTATGAATCCTATATTCTTTACTTAAAGGAGACTAGAGTGGTAAATGTGTGTTATAGTGTAAGGCAGAATACCACTGAAATAGAAAAAGAAACACGTTCGGCAGCTTTGGAAAGCCTTACACTTCACTGAAATGTAGTACTACACTCTATAACACAGTTGAGAGACAATGTTCCCGAGCTGCCTCAGTTCATAATAGTGTGTAGGAAGTTTTTTGATAAAGTGGGCAAAGCTTATACTTGGACCAGAGGGCAGAATATAGGAAACTACATGAAAACATGGATAATTCAGAGAAAATTACTGTAAATAGATGAGAACTTGTTTAGAACAGCTCAAAGAGATTCTCTGGTCAGTTCTTAGTGTAGTTAGCGTAGCTAAGATCCGGGAAATCCTTAATTCGAGTTAAGATCACATAAAACACTGTATGAATCCTATATTCTTTACTTAAAGGAGACTAGAGTGGTAAATGTGTGTTATTCAAGGCAGAATACCATTGAAATAGAGAAAGAAACACTTTGGGCAGCTTTGGAAAGCCTTACACTTCACTGAAATGTAGTACTACACTCTATAACACAGTTGAGAGACAATGTTCCCGAGCTGCCTCAGTTCATAACAGTGTGTAGGAAGTTGTTTGATAAAGTGGGCAAAGCTTATACTTGGACCAGAAGGCAGAATATAGGAAACTACATGAAAACATGGATAATTCAGAGAAAATGTCTGTAAACATATGAGAACTTGTTTAGAACAGCTCAAAGAGATTCTCCAAGTCAGTTCTTAGTGTAGAAAAGGTAGCTAAGATCCGGGAAATCCTTAATTCGAGTTAAGATGACATGAAACACTGTATGAATCCTATATTCTTTACTTAAAGGAGACTAGAGTGGTAAATGTGTGTTATAGTGTAAGGCAGAATACCACTGAAATAGAAAAAGAAACACGTTCGGCAGCTTTGGAAAGCCTTACACTTCACTGAAATGTAGTACTACACTCTATAACACAGTTGAGAGACAATGTTCCCGAGCTGCCTCAGTTCATAATAGTGTGTAGGAAGTTGTTTGATAAAGTGGGCAAAGCTTATACTTAGACCAGAAGGCAGAATATAGGAAACTACATGAAAACATGGATAATTCAGAGAAAATGACTGTAAAGACATGAAAAATTGTTTAGAACAGCTCAAAGAGATTCTCTGGTCAGTTCTTAGTGTAGTAAAGGTAGCTAAGATCCGGGAAATCCTTAATTCGAGTTAAGATCACATGAAACACTGTATGAATCCTATATTCTTTACTTAAAGTAGACTAGAGTGGTAAATGAGTGTTATTCAAGGCAGAATACCATTGAAATAGAGAAAGAAACACTTTGGGCAGCTTTGGAAAGCCTTACACTTCACTGGAATGTAGTACTACACTCTATAACACAGTTGAGAGACAATGTTCCCGAGCTGCCTTAGTTCATAACAGTGTGTAGGAAGTTGTTTGATAAAGTGGGCAAAGCTGATTCTTGGACCAGAAGGCAGAGTATAGGAAACTATATGAAAACAGGGATAATTCAGAGAAAATGACTGTAAACACATGAGAACTTGTTTAGAACAGCTCAAAGAGATTCTCCAAGTCAGTTCTTAGTGTAGAAAAGGTAGCTAAGATCCGGGAAATCCTTAATTCGAGTTAAGATGACATGAAACATTGTATGAATCCTATATTCTTTAATTAAAGGAGACTAGAGTGGTAAATGTGTGTTATACAAGGCAGAATACCATTGAAATAGAGAAAGAAACACTTTCGGCAGCTTTGGAAAGCCTTACACTTCACTGAAATGTAGTACTACACTCTATAACACAGTTGATTGACAATGTTCCTGAGCTGCCTCAGTTCATAACAGTGTGTAGGAAGTTGTTTGATAAAGTGGGTAAAGCTTATCCTTGGACCAGGGGGCAGAATATAGGAAACTACATGAAAACATGGATAATTCAGAGAAAATGACTGTAAACAGATGAGAACTTGTTTAGAACAGTTGAAAGAGATTCTCCAACTCAGTTCTTAGTGTAGAAAAGGTAGCTAAGATCCGGGAAATCCTTAATTCGAGTTAAGATGACATGAAACACTGTATGAATCCTATATTCTTTACTTAAAGGAGACGAGAGTGGTAAATGTGTGTTATACAAGGCAGAATACCATTGAAATAGAGAAAGAAACACGTTCGGCAGCTTTGGAAAGCCTTACACTTCACTGAAATGTAGTACTACACTCTATAACACAGTTGAGAGACAATGTTCCCGAGCTGCCTCAGTTCATAATAGTGTGTACGAAGTTGTTTGATAAAGTGGGCAAAGCTTATACTTGGACCAGAATGCAGAATATAGGAAACTACATGAAAACATGGATAATTCAGAGAAAATGACTGTAAACAGATGAGAACTTGTTTAGAACAGCTCAAAGAGATTCTCCGGTCAGTTCTTAGTGTAGTAAAGGTAGGTAAGATCCGGGAAATCCTTAATTCGAGTTAATATCACATGAAACACTGTATGAATCCTATATTCTTTACTTAAAGGAGACTAGAGTGGTAAATGTGTGTTATACAAGGCAGAATACCATTGAAATAGAGAAAGAAACACGTTCGGCAGCTTTGGAAAGCCTTACACTTCACTGAAATGTAGTACTACACTCTATAACACAGTTGAGAGACAATGTTCCCGAGCTGCCTCAGTTCATAACAGTGTGTAGGAAGTTGTTTGATAAAGTGGGCAAAGCTTATACTTGGACCAGAAGGCAGAATATAGGAAACTACATGAAAACATGGATAATTCAGAGAAAATGACTGTAAACAGATGAGAACTTGTTTAGAACAGCTCAAAGAGATTCTCCAAGTCAGTTCTTAGTGTAGAAAAGGTAGCTAAGATCCGGGAAATCCTTAATTCGAGTTAAGATGACATGAAACACTGTATGAATCCTATATTCTTTACTTAAAGGAGACTAGAGTGGTAAATGTGTGTTATAGTGTAAGGCAGAATACCACTGAAATAGAAAAAGAAACACGTTCGGCAGCTTTGGAAAGCCTTACACTTCACTGAAATGTAGTACTACACTCTATAACACAGTTGAGAGACAATGTTCCCGAGCTGCCTCAGTTCATAATAGTGTGTAGGAAGTTGTTTGATAAAGTGGGCAAAGCTTATACTTAGACCAAAAGGCAGAATATAGGAAACTACATGAAAACATGGATAATTCAGAGAAAATGACTGTAAACAGATGAGAACTTGTTTAGAACAGCTCAAAGAGATTCTCCGGTCAGTTCTTAGTGTAGTAAAGGTAGGTAAGATCCGGGAAATCCTTAATTCGAGTTAATATCACATGAAACACTGTATGAATCCTATATTCTTTACTTAAAGGAGACTAGAGTGGTAAATGTGTGTTATACAAGGCAGAATACCATTGAAATAGAGAAAGAAACACGTTCGGCAGCTTTGGAAAGCCTTACACTTCACTGAAATGTAGTACTACACTCTATAACACAGTTGAGAGACAATGTTCCCGAGCTGCCTCAGTTCATAACAGTGTGTAGGAAGTTGTTTGATAAAGTGGGCAAAGCTTATACTTGGACCAGAAGGCAGAATATAGGAAACTACATGAAAACATGGATAATTCAGAGAAAATGACTGTAAACAGATGAGAACTTGTTTAGAACAGCTCAAAGAGATTCTCCAAGTCAGTTCTTAGTGTAGAAAAGGTAGCTAAGATCCGGGAAATCCTTAATTCGAGTTAAGATGACATGAAACACTGTATGAATCCTATATTCTTTACTTAAAGGAGACTAGAGTGGTAAATGTGTGTTATAGTGTAAGGCAGAATACCACTGAAATAGAAAAAGAAACACGTTCGGCAGCTTTGGAAAGCCTTACACTTCATTGAAATGTAGTACTACACTCTATAACACAGTTGAGAGACAATGTTCCCGAGCTGCCTCAGTTCATAATAGTGTGTAGGAAGTTGTTTGATAAAGTGGGCAAAGCTTATACTTAGACCAAAAGGCAGAATATAGGAAACTACATGAAAACATGGATAATTCAGAGAAAATGACTGTAAAGACATGAAAAATTGTTTAGAACAGCTCAAAGAGATTCTCTGGTCAGTTCTTAGTGTAGTAAAGGTAGCTAAGATCCGGGAAATCCTTAATTCGAGTTAAGATCACATGAAACACTGCATGAATCCTATATTCTTTACTTAAAGTAGACTAGAGTGGTAAATGAGTGTTATTCAAGGCAGAATACCATTGAAATAGAGAAAGAAACACTTTGGGCAGCTTTGGAAAGCCTTACACTTCACTGAAATGTAGTACTACACTCTATAACACAGTTGAGAGACAATGTTCCCGAGCTGCCTTAGTTCATAACAGTGTGTAGGAAGTTGTTTGATAAAGTGGGCAAAGCTGATTCTTGGACCAGAAGGCAGAGTATAGGAAACTACATGAAAACAGGGATAATTCAGAGAAAATGACTGTAAACAGATGAAAACTTGTTTAGAACAGTTGAAAGAGATTCTCCAACTCAGTTCTTAGTGTAGAAAAGGTAGCTAAGATCCGGGAAATCCTTAATTCGAGTTAAGATGACATGAAACACTGTATGAATCCTATATTCTTTACTTAAAGGAGACTAGAGTGGTAAATGTGTGTTATACAAGGCAGAATACCATTGAAATAGAGAAAGAAACACGTTCGGCAGCTTTGGAAAGCCTTACACTTCACTGAAATGTAGTACTACACTCTATAACACAGTTGAGAGACAATGTTCCCGAGCTGCCTCAGTTCATAACAGTGTGTAGGAAGTTGTTTGATAAAGTGGGCAAAGCTTATACTTGGACCAGAAGGCAGAATATAGGAAACTACATGAAAACATGGATAATTCAGAGAAAATGACTGTAAACAGATGAGAACTTGTTTAGAACAGCTCAAAGAGATTCTCCAAGTCAGTTCTTAGTGTAGAAAAGATAGCTAAGATCCGGGAAATCCTTAATTCAAGTTAAGATGACATGAAACACTGTATGAATCCTATATTCTTTACTTAAAGGAGACTAGAGTGGTAAATGTGTGTTATAGTGTAAGGCAGAATACCACTGAAATAGAAAAAGAAACACGTTCGGCAGCTTTGGAAAGCCTTACACTTCACTGAAATGTAGTACTACACTCTATAACACAGTTGAGAGACAATGTTCCCGAGCTGCCTCAGTTCATAATAGTGTGTAGGAAGTTGTTTGATAAAGTGGGCAAAGCTTATACTTGGACCAGAAGGCAGAATATAGGAAACTACATGAAAACATGGATAATTCAGAGAAAATGACTGTAAAGAGATGAAAAATTGTTTAGAACAGCTCAAAGAGATTCTCTGGTCAGTTCTTAGTGTAGTAAAGGTAGCTAAGATCCGGGAAATCCTTAATTCGAGTTAAGATCACATAAAACACTGTATGAATCCTATATTCTTTACTTAAAGGAGACGAGAGTGGTAAATGTGTGTTATTCAAGGCAGAATACCATTGAAATAGAGAAAGAAACACTTTGGGCAGCTTTGGAAAGCCTTACACTTCACTGAAATGTAGTACTACACTCTATAACACAGTTGAGAGACAATGTTCCCGAGCTGCCTCAGTTCATAACAGTGTGTAGGAAGTTGTTTGATAAAGTGGGCAAAGCTTATACTTGGACCAGAAGGCAGAATATAGGAAACTACATGAAAACATGGATAATTCAGAGAAAATAACTGTAAACAGATGAGAACTTGTTTAGAACAGCTCAAAGAGATTCTCCGGTCCGTCTTAGTGTAGTAAAGGTAGCTAAGATCCGGGAAATCCTTAATTCGAGTTAAGATCACATGAAACACTGTATGAATCCTATATTCTTTACTGAAAGGAGACTAGAGTGGTAAATGTGTGTTATACAAGGCAGAATACCATTGAAATAGAGAAAGAAACACGTTTGGCAGCTTTGGAAAGCCAAACACTTCACTGAAATGTAGTACTACACTCTATAACACAGTTGAGAGACAATGTTCCCGAGCTGCCTCAGTTCATAACAGTGTGTAGGAAGTTGTTTGATAAAGTGGGCAAAGCTTATACTTGGACCAGAAGGCAGAATATAGGAAACTACATGAAAACATGGATAATTCAGAGAAAATGACTGTAAACAGATGAGAACTTGTTTAGAACAGCTCAAAGAGATTCTCCAAGTCAGTTCTTAGTGTAGAAAAGATAGCTAAGATCCGGGAAATCCTTATTTCAAGTTAAGATGACATGAAACACTGTATGAATCCTATATTCTTTACTTAAAGGAGACTAGAGTGGTAAATGTGTGTTATAGTGTAATGCAGAATACCACTGAAATAGAAAAAGAAACACGTTCGGCAGCTTTGGAAAGCCTTACACTTCACTGAAATGTAGTACTACACTCTATAACACAGTTGAGAGACAATGTTCCCGAGCTGCCTCAGTTCATAATAGTGTGTAGGAAGTTGTTTGATAAAGTGGGCAAAGCTTATACTTGGACCAGAAGGCAGAATATAGGAAACTACATGAAAACATGGATAATTCAGAGAAAATGACTGTAAAGAGATGAAAAATTGTTGAGAACAGCTCAAAGAGATTCTCTGGTCAGTTCTTAGTGTAGTAAAGGTAGCTAAGATCCGGGAAATCCTTAATTCGAGTTAAGATCACATAAAACACTGTATGAATCCTATATTCTTTACTTAAAGGAGACTAGAGTGGTAAATGTGTGTTATTCAAGGCAGAATACCATTGAAATAGAGAAAGAAACAATTTGGGCAGCTTTGGAAAGCATTACACTTCACTGAAATGTAGTACTACACTCTATAACACAGTTGAGAGACAATGTTCCCGAGCTGCCTCAGTTCATAACAGTGTGTAGGAAGTTGTTTGATAAAGTGGGCAAAGCTTATACTTGGACCAGAAGGCAGAATATAGGAAACTACATGAAAACATGGATAATTCAGAGAAAATGACTGTAAACAGATGAGAACTTGTTTAGAACAGCTCAAAGAGATTCTCCAAGTCAGTTCTTAGTGTAGAAAAGGTAGCTAAGATCCGGGAAATCCTTAATTCAAGTTTAGATGACATGAAACACTGTATGAATCCTATATTCTTTACTTAAAGGAGACTAGAGTGGTAAATGTGTGTTATAGTGTAAGGCAGAATACCACTGAAATAGAAAAAGAAACACTTTGGGCAGCTTTGGAAAGCCTTACACTTCACTGAAATGTAGTACTACACTCTATAACACAGTTGAGAGACAATGTTCCCGAGCTGCCTCAGTTCATAACAGTGTGTAGGAAGTTGTTTGATAAAGTGGGCAAAGCTTATACTTGGACCAGAAGGCAGAATATAGGAAACTACATGAAAACATGGATAATTCAGAGAAAATGACTGTAAACAGATGAGAACTTGTTTAGAACAGCTCAAAGAGATTCTCAAAGTCAGTTCTTAGTGTAGAAAAGGTAGCTAAGATCCGGGAAATCCTTAATTCGAGTTAAGATGACATGAAACACTGTATGAATCCTATATTCTTTACTTAAAGGAGACTAGAGTGGTAAATGTGTGTTATAGTGTAAGGCAGAATACCACTGAAATAGAAAAAGAAACACGTTCGGCAGCTTTGGAAAGCCTTACACTTCACTGAAATGTAGTACTACACTCTATAACACAGTTGAGAGACAATGTTCCCGAGCTGCCTCAGTTCATAATAGTGTGTAGGAAGTTGTTTGATAAAGTGGGCAAAGCTTATACTTAGACCAGAAGGCAGAATATAGGAAACTACATGAAAACATGGATAATTCAGAGAAAATGACTGTAAAGACATGAAAAATTGTTTAGAACAGCTCAAAGAGATTCTCTGGTCAGTTCTTAGTGTAGTAAAGGTAGCTAAGATCCGGGAAATCCTTAATTCGAGTTAAGATCACATGAAACACTGTATGAATCCTATATTCTTTACTTAAAGTAGACTAGAGTGGTAAATGAGTGTTATTCAAGGCAGAATACCATTGAAATAGAGAAAGAAACACTTTGGGCAGCTTTGGAAAGCCTTACACTTCACTGGAATGTAGTACTACACTCTATAACACAGTTGAGAGACAATGTTCCCGAGCTGCCTTTGTTCATAACAGTGTGTAGGAAGTTGTTTGATAAAGTGGGCAAAGCTGATTCTTGGACCAGAAGGCAGAGTATAGGAAACTATATGAAAACAGGGATAATTCAGAGAAAATGACTGTAAACACATGAGAACTTGTTTAGAACAGCTCAAATAGACTCTCCAAGTCAGTTCTTAGTGTAGAAAAGGTAGCTAAGATCCGGGAAATCCTTAATTCGAGTTAAGATGACATGAAACATTGTATGAATCCTATATTCTTTAATTAAAGGAGACTAGAGTGGTAAATGTGTGTTATACAAGGCAGAATACCATTGAAATAGAGAAAGAAACACTTTCGGCAGCTTTGGAAAGCCTTACACTTCACTGAAATGTAGTACTACACTCTATAACACAGTTGATTGACAATGTTCCTGAGCTGCCTCAGTTCATAACAGTGTGTAGGAAGTTGTTTGATAAAGTGGGTAAAGCTTATCCTTGGACCAGGGGGCAGAATATAGGAAACTACATGAAAACATGGATAATTCAGAGAAAATGACTGTAAACAGATGAGAACTTGTTTAGAACAGTTGAAAGAGATTCTCCAACTCAGTTCTTAGTGTAGAAAAGGTAGCTAAGATCCGGGAAATCCTTAATTCGAGTTAAGATGACATGAAACACTGTATGAATCCTATATTCTTTACTTAAAGGAGACTAGAGTGGTAAATGTGTGTTATACAAGGCAGAATACCATTGAAATAGAGAAAGAAACACGTTCGGCAGCTTTGGAAAGCCTTACACTTCACTGAAATGTAGTACTACACTCTATAACACAGTTGAGAGACAATGTTCCCGAGCTGCCTCAGTTCATAATAGTGTGTAGGAAGTTGTTTGATAAAGTGGGCAAAGCTTATACTTGGACCAGAATGCAGAATATAGGAAACTACATGAAAAGATGGATAATTCAGAGAAAATGACTGTAAACAGATGAGAACTTGTTTAGAACAGCTCAAAGAGATTCTCCAAGTCAGTTCTTAGTGTAGAAAAGATAGCTAAGATCCGGGAAATCCTTAATTCAAGTTAAGATGACATGAAACACTGTATGTATCCTATATTCTTTACTTAAAGGAGACTAGAGTGGTAAATGTGTGTTATAGTGTAAGGCAGAATACCACTGAAATAGAAAAAGAAACACGTTCGGCAGCTTTGGAAAGCCTTACACTTCACTGAAATGTAGTACTACACTCTATAACACAGTTGAGAGACAATGTTCCCGAGCTGCCTCAGTTCATAATAGTGTGTAGGAAGTTGTTTGATAAAGTGGGCAAAGCTTATACTTGGACCAGAAGGCAGAATATAGGAAACTACATGAAAACATGGATAATTCAGAGAAAATGACTGTAAAGAGATGAAAAATTGTTTAGAACAGCTCAAAGAGATTCTCTGGTCAGTTCTTAGTGTAGTAAAGGTAGCTAAGATCCGGGAAATCCTTAATTCGAGTTAAGATCACATAAAACACTGTATGAATCCTATATTCTTTACTTAAAGGAGACTAGAGTGGTAAATGTGTGTTATTCAAGGCAGAATACAATTGAAATAGAGAAAGAAACACTTTGGGCAGCTTTGGAAAGCCTTACACTTCACTGGAATGTAGTACTACACTCTATAACACAGTTGAGAGACAATGTTCCCGAGCTGCCTTAGTTCATAACAGTGTGTAGGAAGTTGTTTGATAAAGTGGGCAAAGCTGATTCTTGGACCAGAAGGCAGAGTATAGGAAACTATATGAAAACAGGGATAATTCAGAGAAAATGACTGTAAACACATGAGAACTTGTTTAGAACAGCTCAAAGAGATTCTCCAAGTCAGTTCTTAGTGTAGAAAAGGTAGCTAAGATCCGGGAAATCCTTAATTCGAGTTAAGATGACATGAAACACTGTATGAATCCTATATTCTTTACTTAAAGGAGACTAGAGTGGTAAATGTGTGTTATAGTGTAAGGCAGAATACCACTGAAATAGAAAAAGAAACAAATTCGGCAGCTTTGGAAAGCCTTACACTTCACTGAAATGTAGTACTACACTCTATAACACAGTTGAGAGACAATGTTCCCGAGCTGCCTCAGTTCATAATAGTGTGTAGGAAGTTTTTTGATAAAGTGGGCAAAGCTTATACTTGGACCAGAGGGCAGAATATAGGAAACTACATGAAAACATGGATAATTCAGAGAAAATTACTGTAAATAGATGAGAACTTGTTTAGAACATCTCAAAGAGATTTTCTGGTCAGTTCTTAGTGTAGTTAGCGTAGCTAAGATCCGGGAAATCCTTAATTCGAGTTAAGATCACATGAAACACTGTATGAATCCTATATTCTTTACTTAAAGTAGACTAGAGTGGTAAATGAGTGTTATTCAAGGCAGAATACCATTGAAATAGAGAAAGAAACACTTTGGGCAGCTTTGGAAAGCCTTACACTTCACTGAAATGTAGTACTACACTCTATAACACAGTTGAGAGACAATGTTCCCGAGCTGCCTTAGTTCATAACAGTGTGTAGGAAGTTGTTTGATAAAGTGGGCAAAGCTGATTCTTGGACCAGAAGGCAGAGTATAGGAAACTACATGAAAACAGGGATAATTCAGAGAAAATGACTGTAAACACATGAGAACTTGTTTAGAACAGCTCAAAGAGATTCTCCAAGTCAGTTCTTAGTGTAGAAAAGGTAGCTAAGATCCGGGAAATCCTTAATTCGAGTTAAGATGACATGAAACATTGTATGAATCCTATATTCTTTAATTAAAGGAGACTAGAGTGGTAAATGTGTGTTATACAAGGCAGAATACCATTGAAATAGAGAAAGAAACACTTTCGGCAGCTTTGGAAAGCCTTACACTTCACTGAAATGTAGTACTACACTCTATAACACAGTTGATTGACAATGTTCCTGAGCTGCCTCAGTTCATAACAGTGTGTAGGAAGTTGTTTGATAAAGTGGGTAAAGCTTATCCTTGGACCAGGGGGCAGAATATAGGAAACTACATGAAAACATGGATAATTCAGAGAAAATGACTGTAAACAGATGAGAACTTGTTTAGAACAGTTGAAAGAGATTCTCCAACTCAGTTCTTAGTGTAGAAAAGGTAGCTAAGATCCGGGAAATCCTTAATTCGAGTTAAGATGACATGAAACACTGTATGAATCCTATATTCTTTACTTAAAGGAGACGAGAGTGGTAAATGTGTGTTATACAAGGCAGAATACCATTGAAATAGAGAAAGAAACACGTTCGGCAGCTTTGGAAAGCCTTACACTTCACTGAAATGTAGTACTACACTCTATAACACAGTTGAGAGACAATGTTCCCGAGCTGCCTCAGTTCATAATAGTGTGTAGGAAGTTGTTTGATAAAGTGGGCAAAGCTTATACTTGGACCAGAAGGCAGAATATAGGAAACTACATGAAAACATGGATAATTCAGAGAAAATGACTGTAAACAGATGAGAACTTGTTTAGAACAGCTCAAAGAGATTCTCCAAGTCAGTTCTTAGTGTAGAAAAGATAGCTAAGATCCGGGAAATCCTTAATTCAAGTTAAGATGACATGAAACACTGTATGAATCCTATATTCTTTACTTAAAGGAGACTAGAGTGGTAAATGTGTGTTATACAAGGCAGAATACCATTGAAATAGAGAAAGAAACACGTTCGGCAGCTTTGGAAAGCCTTACACTTCACTGAAATGTAGTACTACACTCTATAACGCAGTTGAGAGACAATGTTCTCGAGCTGCCTCAGTTCATAATAGTGTGTAGGAAGTTGTTTGATAAAGTGGGCAAAGCTTATACTTGGACCAGAAGGCAGAATATAGGAAACTACATGAAAACATGGATAATTGAGAGAAAATGACTGTAAAGAGATGAAAAATTGTTTAGAACAGCTCAAAGAGATTCTCTGGTCAGTTCTTAGTGTAGTAAAGGTAGCTAAGATCCGGGAAATCCTTAATTCGAGTTAAGATCACATAAAACACTGTATGAATCCTATATTCTTTACTTAAAGGAGACTAGAGTGGTAAATGTGTGTTATTCAAGGCAGAATACCATTGAAATAGAGAAAGAAACACTTTGGGCAGCTTTGGAAAGCCTTACACTTCACTGAAATGTAGTACTACACTCTATAACACAGTTGAGAGACAATGTTCCCGAGCTGCCTCAGTTCATAATAGTGTGTAGGAAGTTTTTTGATAAAGTGGGCAAAGCTTATACTTGGACCAGAGGGCAGAATATAGGAAACTACATGAAAACATGGATAATTCAGAGAAAATTACTTTAAATAGATGAGAACCTGTTTAGAACAGCTCAAAGAGATTCTCTGGTCAGTTCTTAGTGTAGTTAGCGTAGCTAAGATCCCGGAAATACTTAATTGGAGTTAAGATCACATGAAACACTGTATGAATCCTATATTCTTTACTTAAAGGAGACTAGAGTGGTAAATGTGTGTTATTCAAGGCAGAATACCATTGAAATAGAGAAAGAAACACTTTGGGCAGCTTTGGAAAGCCTTACACTTCACTGAAATGTAGTACTACACTCTATAACACAGTTGAGAGACAATGTTCCCGAGCTGCCTCAGTTCATAACAGTGTGTAGGAAGTTGTTTGATAAAGTGGGCAAAGCTTATACTTGGACCAGAAGGCAGAATATAGGAAACTACATGAAAACATGGATAATTCAGAGAAAATGACTGTAAACAGATGAGAACTTGTTTAGAACAGCTCAAAGAGATTCTCCAAGTCAGTTCTTAGTGTAGAAAAGGTAGCTAAGATCCGGGAAATCCTTAATTCGAGTTAAGATGACATGAAACACTGTATGAATCCTATATTCTTTACTTAAAGGAGACTAGAGTGGTAAATGTGTGTTATACAAGGCAGAATACAATTGAAATAGAGAAAGAAACACGTTCGGCAGCTTTGGAAAGCCTTACACTTCACTGTAATGTAGTACTACACTCTATAACACAGTTGAGAGACAATGTTCCCGAGCTGCCTCAGTTCATAACAGTGTGTAGGAAGTTGTTTGATAAAGTGGGCAAAGCTTATACTTGGACCAGAAGGCAGAATATAGGAAACTACATGAAAACATGGATAATTCAGAGAAAATGACTGTAAACAGATGAGAACTTGTTTAGAACAGCTCAAAGAGATTCTCCAAGTCAGTTCTTAGTGTAGAAAAGATAGCTAAGATCCGGGAAATCCTTAATTCAAGTTAAGATGACATGAAACACTGTATGAATCCTATATTCTTTACTTAAAGGAGACTAGAGTGGTAAATGTGTGTTATAGTGTAAGGCAGAATACCACTGAAATAGAAAAAGAAACACGTTCGGCAGCTTTGGAAAGCCTTACACTTCACTGAAATGTAGTACTACACTCTATAACACAGTTGAGAGACAATGTTCCCGAGCTGCCTCAGTTCATAATAGTGTTTAGGAAGTTGTTTGATAAAGTGGGCAAAGCTTATACTTGGACCAGAAGGCAGAATATAGGAAACTACATGAAAACATGGATAATTCAGAGAAAATGACTATAAAGAGATGAAAAATTGTTTAGAACAGCTCAAAGAGATTCTCTGGTCAGTTCTTAGTGTAGTAAAGGTAGCTAAGATCCGGGAAATCCTTAATTCGAGTTAAGATCACATAAAACACTGTATGAATCCTATATTCTTTACTTAAAGGAGACTAGAGTGGTAAATGTGTTTTATTCAAGGCAGAATACCATTGAAATAGAGAAAGAAACACTTTGGGCAGCTTTGGAAAGCCTTACACTTCACTGAAATGTAGTACTACACTCTATAACACAGTTGAGAGACAATGTTCCCGAGCTGCCTCAGTTCATAACAGTGTGTAGGAAGTTCTTTGATAAAGTGGGCAAAGCTTATACTTAGACCAGAAGGCAGAATATAGGAAACTACATGAAAACATGGATAATTCAGAGAAAATGACTGTAAACAGATGAGAACTTGTTTAGAACAGCTCAAAGAGATTCTCCAAGTCAGTTCTTAGTGTAGAAAAGGTAGCTAAGATCCGGGAAATCCTTAATTCAAGTTAAGATGACATGAAACACTGTATGAATCCTATATTCTTTACTTAAAGGAGACTAGAGTGGTAAATGTGTGTTATAGTGTAAGGCAGAATACCACTGAAATAGAAAAAGAAACACGTTCGGCAGCTTTGGAAAGCCTTACACTTCACTGAAATGTAGTACTACACTCTATAACACAGTTGAGAGACAATGTTCCCGAGCTGCCTCAGTTCATAATAGTGTGTAGGAAGTTGTTTGATAAAGTGGGCAAAGCTTATACTTGGACCAGAAGGCAGAATATAGGAAACTACATGAAAACATGGATAATTCAGAGAAAATGACTGTAAAGAGATGAAAAATTGTTTAGAACAGCTCAAAGAGATTCTCTGGTCAGTTCTTAGTGTAGTAAAGGTAGCTAAGATCCGGGAAATCCTTAATTCGCGTTAAGATCACATAAAACACTGTATGAATGCTATATTCTTTACTTAAAGGAGACTAGAGTGGTAAATGTGTGTTATACAAGGCAGAATACCATTGAAATAGAGAAAGAAACACGTTAGGCAGCTTTGGAAAGCCTTACACTTCACTGAAATGTAGTACTACACTCTATAACACAGTTGAGAGACAATGTTCCCGAGCTGCCTCAGTTCATAATAGTGTGTAGGAAGTTGTTTGATAAAGTGGGCAAAGCTTATACTTGGACCTGAAGGCAGAATATAGGAAACTACATGAAAACATGGATAATTCAGAGAAAATGACTGTAAACAGATGAGAACTTGTTTAGAACAACTCAAAGAGATTCTCCGGTCAGTTCTTAGTGTAGTAAACGTAGCTAAGGTCCGGGAAATACTTAATTCTAGTTAAGATCACATGAAACACTGTATGAATCCTATATTCTTTACTTAAAGGAGACTAGAGTGGTAAATGTGTGTTATACAAGGCAGAATACCACTGAAATAGAGAAAGAAACACGTTCGGCAGCTTTGGAAAGCCTTACACTTCACTGAAATGTAGTACTACACTCTATAACACAGCTGAGAGACAATGTTCCCGAGCTGCCTCAGTTCATAATAGTGTGTCGGAAGTTGTTTGATAAAGTGGGCAAAGCTTATACTTGGACCAGAAGGCAGAATATAGGAAACTAGATGAAAACATGAATAATTCAGAGAAAATGACTGTAAATAGATGAGAGCTTGCTTAGAACAGCTGAAAGAGATTCTCCAACTCAGTTCTTAGTGTAGGAAAGATAGCTAAGATCCGGGAAATCCTTAATTCGAGTTAAGATCACATGAAACACTGTATGAATCCTATATTCTTTACTTAAAGGAGACTAGAGTGGTAAATGTGTGTTATACAAGGCAGAATACCATTGAAATACAGAAAGAACACGTTCGGCAGCTTTGGAAAGCCTTACACTTCACTGAAATGTAGTACTACACTCTATAACACAGTTGATTGACAATGTTCCTGAGCTGCCTCAGTTCATAACAGTGTGTTGGAAGTTGTTTGATAAAGTGCGTAAAGCTTATCCTTGGACCAGAGGGCAGAATATAGGAAACTACATGAAAACATGGATAATTCAGAGAAAATGACTGTAAACAGATGAGAACTTGTTTAGAACAGTTGAAAGAGATTCTCCAAGTCAGTTCTTAGTGTAGAAAAGGTACCTAAGATCCGGGAAATCCTTAATTCGAGTTAAGATGACATGAAACACTGTATGAATCCTATATTAATTACTTAAAGGAGACTAGAGTGGTAAATGTGTGTTATACAAGGCAGAATACCATTGAAATAGAGAAAGAAACACGTTCGGCAGCTTTGGAAAGCCTTACACTTCACTGAAATGTAGTACTACACTCTATAACACAGCTGAGAGACAATGTTCCCGAGCTGCCTCAGTTCATAATAGTGTGTAGGAAGTTTTTTGATAAAGTGGGCAAAGCTTATACTTGGACCAGAGGGCAGAATATAGGAAACTACATGAAAACATGGATAATTCAGAGAAAATTACTGTAAATAGATGAGAACTTGTTTAGAACAGCTCAAAGAGATTCTCTGGTCAGTTCTTAGTGTAGTTAGCGTAGCTAAGATCCAGGAAATACTTAATTGGAGTTAAGATCACATGAAACGCTGTATGAATCCTATATTCTTTACTTAAAGGAGACTAGAGTGGTAAATGTGTGTTATACAAGGCAGAATACCATTGAAATAGAGAAAGAAACACGTTCGGCAGCTTTGGAAAGCCTTACACTTCACTGAAATGTAGTACTACACTCTATAACACAGTTGAGAGACAATGTTCCCGAGCTGCCTCAGTTCATAACAGTGTGTAGGAAGTTGTTTGATAAAGTGGGCAAAGCTTATACTTGGAACAGAAGGCAGAATATAGGAAACTACATGAAAACATGGATAATTCAGAGAAAATGACTGTAAACAGATGAGAACTTGTTTAGAACAGCTCAAAGAGATTCTCCAAGTCAGTTCTTAGTGTAGAAAACGTAGCTAAGATCCAGGAAATCCTTAATTCAAGTTAAGATGACATGAAACACTGTATGAATCCTATATTCTTTACTTAAAGGAGACTAGAGTGGTAAATGTGTGTTATAGTGTAAGGCAGAATACCACTGAAATAGAAAAAGAAACACGTTCGGCAGCTTTGGAAAGCCTTACACTTCACTGAAATGTAGTACTACACTCTATAACACAGTTGTGAGACAATGTTCCCGAGCTGCCTCAGTTCATAATAGTGTGTAGGAAGTTGTTTGATAAAGTGGGCAAAGCTTATACTTAGACCAGAAGGCAGAATATAGGAAACTACATGAAAACATGGATAATTCAGAGAAAATGACTGTAAAGACATGAAAAATTGTTTAGAACAGCTCAAAGAGATTCTCTAGTCAGTTCTTAGTGTAGTAAAGGTAGCTAAGATCCGGGAAATCCTTAATTCGAGTTAAGATGACATGAAACACTGTATGAATCCTATATTCTTTACTTAAAGTAGACTAGAGTGGTAAATGAGTGTTATTCAAGGCAGAATACCATTGAAATAGAGAAAGAAACACTTTGGGCAGCTTTGGAAAGCCTTACACTTCACTGAAATGTAGTACTACACTCTATAACACAGTTGAGAGACAATGTTCCCGAGCTGCCTTAGTTCATAACAGTGTGTAGGAAGTTGTTTGATAAAGTGGGCAAAGCTGATTCTTGGACCAGAAGGCAGAGTATAGGAAACTACATGAAAACAGGGATAATTCAGAGAAAATGACTGTAAACACATGAGAACTTGTTTAGAACAGCTCAAAGAGATTCTCCAAGTCAGTTCTTAGTGTAGAAAAGGTAGCTAAGATCCGGGAAATCCTTAATTCGAGTTAAGATGACATGAAACACTGTATGAATCCTATATTCTTTACTTAAAGGAGACTAGAGTGGTAAATGTGTGTTATACAAGGCAGAATACCATTGAAATAGAGAAAGAAACACGTTCGGCAGCTTTGGAAAGCCTTACACTTCACTGAAATGTAGTACTACACTCTATAACACAGTTGAGAGACAATATTCCCGAGCTGCCTCAGTTCATAACAGTGTGTAGGAAGTTGTTTGATAAAGTGGGCAAAGCTTATACTTGGACCAGAAGGCAGAATATAGGAAACTACATGAAAACATGGATAATTCAGAGAAAATGACTGTAAACAGATGAGAACTTGTTTAGAACAGCTCAAAGAGATTCTCCAAGTCAGTTCTTAGTGTAGAAAAGATAGCTAAGATCCGAGAAATCCTTAATTCAAGTTAAGATGACATGAAACACTGTATGAATCCTATATTCTTTACTTAAAGGAGACTAGAGTGGTAAATGTATGTTATAGTGTAAGGCAGAATACCACTGAAATAGAAAAAGAAACACGTTCGGCAGCTTTGGAAAGCCTTACACTTCACTGAAATGTAGTACTACACTCTATAACACAGTTGAGACACAATGTTCCCGAGCTGCCTCAGTTCATAATAGTGTGTAGGAAGTTGTTTGATAAAGTGGGCAAAGCTTATACTTGGACCAGAAGGCAGAATATAGGAAACTACATGAAAACATGGATAATTCAGAGAAAATGACTGTAAAGATGAAAAATTGTTTAGAACAGCTCAAAGAGATTCTCTGGTCAGTTCTTAGTGTAGTAAAGGTAGCTAAGATCCGGGAAATCCTTAATTCGAGTTAAGATCACATAAAACACTGTATGAAACCTATATTCTTTACTTAAAGGAGACTAGAGTGGTAAATGTGTGTTATTCAAGGCAGAATACCATTGAAATAGAGAAAGAAACACTTTGGGCAGCTTTGGAAAGCCTTACACTTCACTGAAATGTAGTACTACACTCTATAACACAGTTGAGAGACAATGTTCCCGAGCTGCCTCAGTTCATAACAGTGTGTAGGAAGTTGTTTGATAAAGTGGGCAAAGCTTATACTTGGACCAGAAGGCAGAATATAGGAAACTACATGAAAACATGGATAATTCAGATAAAATGACTGTAAACAGATGAGAACTTGTTTAGAACAGCTCAAAGAGATTCTCCAAGTCAGTTCTTAGTGTAGAAAAGGTAGCTAAGATCCGGGAAATCCTTAATTCAAGTTCAGATGACATGAAACACTGTATGAATCCTATATTCTTTACTTAAAGGAGACTAGAGTGGTAAATGTGTGTTATAGTGTAAGGCAGAATACCACTGAAATAGAAAAAGAAACACGTTCGGCAGCTTTGGAAAGCCTTACACTTCACTGAAATGTAGTACTACACTCTATAACACAGTTGAGAGACAATGTTCCCGAGCTGCCTCAGTTCATAATAGTGTGTAGGAAGTTGTTTGATAAAGTGGGCAAAGCTTATACTTGGACCAGAAGGCAGAATATAGGAAATTACATGAAAACATGGATAATTCAGAGAAAATGACTGTAAACAGATGAGAACTTGTTTAGAACAGCTCAAAGAGATTCTCCGGTCAATTCTTAGTGTAGTAAAGGTAGCTAAGATCCGGGAAATCCTTAATTCGAGTTAATATCACATGAAACACTGTATGAATCCTATATTCTTTACTTAAAGTAGACTAGAGTGGTAAATGTGTGTTATTCAAGGCAGAATACCATTGAAATAGAGAAAGAAACACTTTGGGCAGCTTTGGAAAGCCTTACACTTCACTGAAATGTATTACTACACTCTATAACACAGTTGAGAGACAATGTTCCCGAGCTGCCTTAGTTCATAACAGTGTGTAGGAAGTTGTTTGATAAAGTGGGCAAAGCTGATTCTTGGACCAGAAGGCAGAGTATAGGAAACTACATGAAAACAGGGATAATTCAGAGAAAATGACTGTAAACACATGAGAACTTGTTTAGAACAGCTCAAAGAGATTCTCCAAGTCAGTTCTTAGTGTAGAAAAGGTAGCTAAGATCCAGGAATTCCTTAATTCGAGTTAAGATGACATGAAACACTGTATGAATCCTATATTCTTTAATTAAAGGAGACTAGAGTGGTATATGTGTGTTATACAAGGCAGAATACCATTGAAATAGAGAAAGAAACACGTTCGACAGCTTTGGAAAGCCTTACACTTCACTGAAATGTAGTACTACACTCTATAACACAGTTGATTGACAATGTTCCTGAGCTGCCTCAGTTCATAACAGTGTGTAGGAAGTTGTTTGATAAAGTGGGTAAAGCTTATCCTTGGACCAGAGGGCAGAATATAGGAAACTACATGAAAACATGGATAATTCAGAGAAAATGACTGTAAACAGATGAGAACTTGTTTAGAACAGTTGAAAGAGATTCTCCAAGTCAATTCTTAGTGTAGAAAGGTAGCTAAGATCCGGGAAATCCTTAAATCGAGTTAAGATGACATGAAACACTGTATGAATCCTATATTCTTTACTTAAAGGAGACTAGAGTGGTAAATGTGTGTTATACAAGGCAGAATACCATTGAAATAGAGAAAGAAACAGGTTCGGCAGCTTTGGAAAGCCTTACACTTCACTGAAATATAGTACTACACTCTATAACACAGTTGAGAGACAATGTTCCTGAGCTGTCTCAGTGCATAATAGTGTGTCGGAAGTTGTTTGATAAAGTGGGCAAAGCTTACACTTGGACCAGAAGGCAGAATATAGGAAACTAGATGAAAACATGAATAATTCAGTGAAAATGCCTGTAAACAGATGTGAGCTTGTTTAGAACAGCTGAAAGAGATTCTCCAACTCAGTTCTTAGTGTAGAAAAGATAGCTAAGATCCGGGAAATCCTTAATTCGAGTTAAGATCACATGAAACACTGTATGAATCCTATATTCTTTACTTAAAGGAGACTGGAGTGGTAAATGTGTGTTATACAAGGCAGAATACCATTGAAATAGAGAAAGAATCTCGTTCGGCAGCTTTGGAAAGCCTTACACTTCACTGAAATGTAGTACTACACTCTATAACACAGTTGAGAGACAATGTTCCCGAGCTGCCTCAGTTCATAACAGTGTGTAGGAAGTTGTTTGATAAAGTGGGCAAAGCTTATACTTGGACCAGAAGGCAGAATATAGGAAACTACATGAAAACATGGATAATTCAGAGAAAATGACTGTAAACAGATGAGAACTTGTTTAGAACAGCTCAAAGAGATTCTCCGGTCAATTCTTAGTGTAGTAAAAGTAGCTAAGATCCGGGAAATCCTTAATTCGAGTTAATATCACATGAAACACTGTATGAATCCTATATTCTTTACTTAAAGTAGACTAGAGTGGTAAATGTGTGTTATACAAGGCAGAATACCATTGAAATAGAGATAGAAACACTTTGGGCAGCTTTGGAAAGCCTTACACTTCACTGAAATGTATTACTACACTCTATAACACAGTTGAGAGACAATGTTCCCGAGCTGCCGTAGTTCATAACAGTGTGTAGGAAGTTGTTTGATAAAGTGGGCAAAGCTGATTCTTGGACCAGAAGGCAGAGTATAGGAAACTACATGAAAACAGGGATAATTCACAGAAAATGACTGTAAACACATGAGAACTTGTTTAGAACAGCTCAAAGAGATTCTCCAAGTCAGTTTTTAGTGTAGAAAAGGTAGCTAAGATCCGGGAAATCCTTAATTCAAGTTCAGATGACATGAAACACTGTATGAATCCTATATTCTTTACTTAAAGGAGACTAGAGTGGTAAATGTGTGTTATAGTGTAAGGCAGAATACCACTGAAATAGAAAAAGAAACACGTTCGGCAGCTTTGGAAAGCCTTACACTTCACTGAAATGTAGTACTACACTCTATAACACAGTTGAGAGACAATGTTCCCGAGCTGCCTCAGTTCATAATAGTGTGTAGGAAGTTGTTTGATAAAGTGGGCAAAGCTTATACTTGGACCAGAAGGCAGAATATAGGAAACTACATGAAAACATGGATAATTCAGAGAAAATGACTGTAAAGAGATGAAAAATTGTTTAGAACAGCTCAAAGAGATTCTCTGGTCAGTTCTTAGTGTAGTAAAGGTAGCTAAGATCCGGGAAATCCTTAATTCGAGTTAAGATCACATAAAACACTGTATGAATCCTATATTCTTTACTTAAAGGAGACTAGAGTGGTAAATGTGTGTTATTCAAGGCAGAATACCATTGAAATAGAGAAAGAAACACTTTGGGCAGCTTTGGAAAGCCTTACACTTCACTGAAATGTAGTACTACACTCTATAACACAGTTGAGAGACAATGTTCCCGAGCTGCCTCAGTTCATAACAGTGTGTAGGAAGTTGTTTGATAAAGTGGGCAAAGCTTATACTTGGACCAGAAGGCAGAATATAGGAAACTACATGAAAACATGGATAATTCAGAGAAAATAACTGTAAACAGATGAGAACTTGTTTAGAACAGCTCAAAGAGATTCTCCGGTCAGTCTTAGTGTAGTAAAGGTAGCTAAGATCCGGGAAATCCTTAATTCGAGTTAAGATCACATGAAACACTGTATGAATCCTATATTCTTTACTGAAAGGAGACTAGAGTGGTAAATGTGTGTTATACAAGGCAGAATACCATTGAAATAGAGAAAGAAACACGTTCGGCAGCTTTGGAAAGCCTTACACTTCACTGAAATGTAGTACTACACTCTATAACACAGTTGATTGACAATGTTCCTGAGCTGCCTCAGTTCATAACAGTGTGTAGGAAGTTGTTTGATAAAGTGGGTAAAGCTTATCCTTGGACCAGAGGGCAGAATATAGGAAACTACATGAAAACATGGATAATTCAGAGAAAATGACTGTAAACAGATGAGAACTTGTTTAGAACAGTTGAAAGAGATTCTCCAACTCAGCTCTTAGTGTAGAAAAGGTAGCTAAGATCCGGGAAATCCTTAATTCGAGTTAAGATGACATGAAACACTGTATGAATCCTATATTCTTTACTTAAAGGAGATTAGAGTGGTAAATGTGTGTTATACAAGGCAGAATACCATTGAAATACAGAAAGAACACGTTCGGCAGCTTTGGAAAGCCTTACACTTCACTGAAATGTAGTACTACACTCTATAACACAGTTGAGAGACAATGTTCCTGAGCTGCCTCAGTTCATAACAGTGTGTAGGAAGTTGTTTGATAAAGTGGGCAAAGCTTATACTTGGACCAGAAGGCAGAATATAGGAAACTACATGAAAACATGGATAATTCAGAGAAAATGACTGTAAACAGATGAGAACTTGTTTAGAACAGCTCAAAGAGATTCTCGGGTCAATTCTTAGTGTAGTAAAGGTAGCTAAGATCCGGGAAATCCTTAATTCGAGTTAATATCACATGAAACACTGTATGAATCCTATATTCTTTACTTAAAGTAGACTAGAGTGGTAAATGTGTGTTATTCAAGGCAGAATACCATTGAAATAGAGAAAGAAACACTTTGGGCAGCTTTGGAAAGCCTTACACTTCACTGAAATGTATTACTACACTCTATAACACAGTTGAGAGACAATGTTCCCGAGCTGCCTTAGTTCATAACAGTGTGTAGGAAGTTGTTTGATAAAGTGGGCAAAGCTGATTCTTGGACCAGAAGGCAGAGTATAGGAAACTACATGAAAACAGGGATAATTCAGAGAAAATGACTGTAAACACATGAGAACTTGTTTAGAACAGCTCAAAGAGATTCTCCAAGTCAGTTCTTAGTGTAGAAAAGGTAGCTAAGATCTAGGAATTCCTTAATTCGAGTTAAGATGACATGAAACACTGTATGAATCCTATATTCTTTAATTAAAGGAGACTAGAGTGGTATATGTGTGTTATACAAGGCAGAATACCATTGAAATAGAGAAACACGTTCGGCAGCTTTGGAAAGCCTTACACTTCACTGAAATGTAGTACTACACTCTATAACACAGTTGATTGACAATGTTCCCGAGCTGCCTCAGTTCATAACAGTGTGTAGGAAGTTGTTTGATAAAGTGGGTAAAGCTTATCCTTGGACCAGAGGGCAGAATATAGGAAACTACATGAAAACATGGATAATTCAGAGAAAATGACTGTAAACAGATGAGAACTTGTTTAGAACAGCTCAAAGAGATTCTCCGGTCAATTCTTAGTGTAGTAAAGGTAGCTAAGATCCGGGAAATCCTTAATTCGAGTTAATATCACATGAAACACTGTATGAATCCTATATTCTTTACTTAAAGTAGACTAGAGTGGTAAATGTGTGTTATTCAAGGCAGAATACCATTGAAATAGAGAAAGAAACACTTTGGGCAGCTTTGGAAAGCCTTACACTTCACTGAAATGTATTACTACACTCTATAACACAGTTGAGAGACAATGTTCCCGAGCTGCCTTAGTTCATAACAGTGTGTAGGAAGTTGTTTGATAAAGTGGGCAAAGCTGATTCTTGGACCAGAAGGCAGAGTATAGGAAACTACATGAAAACAGGGATAATTCACAGAAAATGACTGTAAACACATGAGAACTTGTTTAGAACAGCTCAAAGAGATTCTCCAAGTCAGTTCTTAGTGTAGAAAAGGTAGCTAAGATCCGGGAAATCCTTAATTCAAGTTCAGATGACATGAAACACTGTATGAATCCTATATTCTTTACTTAAAGGAGACTAGAGTGGTAAATGTGTGTTATAGTGTAAGGCAGAATACCACTGAAATAGAAAAAGAAACACGTTCGGCAGCTTTGGAAAGCCTTACACTTCACTGAAATGTAGTACTACACTCTATAACACAGTTGAGAGACAATGTTCCCGAGCTGCCTCAGTTCATAATAGTGTGTAGGAAGTTGTTTGATAAAGTGGGCAAAGCTTATACTTGGACCAGAAGGCAGAATATAGGAAACTACATGAAAACATGGATAATTCAGAGAAAATGACTGTAAAGAGATGAAAAATTGTTTAGAACAGCTCAAAGAGATTCTCTGGTCAGTTCTTAGTGTAGTAAAGGTAGCTAAGATCCGGGAAATCCTTAATTCGCGTTAAGATCACATAAAACACTGTATGAATGCTATATTCTTTACTTAAAGGAGACTAGAGTGGTAAATGTGTGTTATACAAGGCAGAATACCATTGAAATAGAGAAAGAAACACGTTAGGCAGCTTTGGAAAGCCTTACACTTCACTGAAATGTAGTACTACACTCTATAACACAGTTGAGAGACAATGTTCCCGAGCTGCCTCAGTTCATAATAGTGTGTAGGAAGTTGTTTGATAAAGTGGGCAAAGCTTATACTTGGACCTGAAGGCAGAATATAGGAAACTACATGAAAACATGGATAATTCAGAGAAAATGACTGTAAACAGATGAGAACTTGTTTAGAACAACTCAAAGAGATTCTCCGGTCAGTTCTTAGTGTAGTAAACGTAGCTAAGGTCCGGGAAATACTTAATTCTAGTTAAGATCACATGAAACACTGTATGAATCCTATATTCTTTACTTAAAGGAGACTAGAGTGGTAAATGTGTGTTATACAAGGCAGAATACCACTGAAATAGAGAAAGAAACACGTTCGGCAGCTTTGGAAAGCCTTACACTTCACTGAAATGTAGTACTACACTCTATAACACAGCTGAGAGACAATGTTCCCGAGCTGCCTCAGTTCATAATAGTGTGTCGGAAGTTGTTTGATAAAGTGGGCAAAGCTTATACTTGGACCAGAAGGCAGAATATAGGAAACTAGATGAAAACATGAATAATTCAGAGAAAATGACTGTAAATAGATGAGAGCTTGCTTAGAACAGCTGAAAGAGATTCTCCAACTCAGTTCTTAGTGTAGGAAAGATAGCTAAGATCCGGGAAATCCTTAATTCGAGTTAAGATCACATGAAACACTGTATGAATCCTATATTCTTTACTTAAAGGAGACTAGAGTGGTAAATGTGTGTTATACAAGGCAGAATACCATTGAAATACAGAAAGAACACGTTCGGCAGCTTTGGAAAGCCTTACACTTCACTGAAATGTAGTACTACACTCTATAACACAGTTGATTGACAATGTTCCTGAGCTGCCTCAGTTCATAACAGTGTGTTGGAAGTTGTTTGATAAAGTGCGTAAAGCTTATCCTTGGACCAGAGGGCAGAATATAGGAAACTACATGAAAACATGGATAATTCAGAGAAAATGACTGTAAACAGATGAGAACTTGTTTAGAACAGTTGAAAGAGATTCTCCAAGTCAGTTCTTAGTGTAGAAAAGGTACCTAAGATCCGGGAAATCCTTAATTCGAGTTAAGATGACATGAAACACTGTATGAATCCTATATTAATTACTTAAAGGAGACTAGAGTGGTAAATGTGTGTTATACAAGGCAGAATACCATTGAAATAGAGAAAGAAACACGTTCGGCAGCTTTGGAAAGCCTTACACTTCACTGAAATGTAGTTATACACTCTATAACACAGTTGAGAGACAATGTTTCCGAGCTGCCTCAGTTCATAATAGTGTGTCGGAAGTTGTTTGATAAAGTGGGCAAAGCTTATACTTGGACCAGAAGGCAGAATATAGGAAACTACATGAAAACATGGATAATTCAGAGAAAATGACTGTAAACAGATGAGAACTTGTTTAGAACAACTCAAAGAGATTCTCCAGTCAGTTTTAGTGTAGTAAACGTAGCTAAGGTCCGGGAAATACTTAATTCTAGTTAAGATCACATGAAACACTGTATGAATCCTATATTCTTTACTTAAAGGAGACTAGAGTGGTAAATGTGTGTTATACAACGCAGAATACCACTGAAATAGAGAAAGAAACACGTTCGGCAGCTTTGGAAAGCCTTACACTTCACTGAAATGTAGTACTACACTCTATAACACAGTTGAGAGACAATGTTCCCGAGCTGCCTCAGTTCATAATAGTGTGTCGGAAGTTGTTTGATAAAGTGGGCAAAGCTTATACTTGGACCAGAAGGCAGAATATAGGAAACTAGATGAAAACATGAATAATTCAGAGAAAATGACTGTAAATAGATGAGAGCTTGCTTAGACCAGCTGAAAGAGATTCTCCAACTCAGTTCTTAGTGTAGGAAAGATAGCTAAGATCCGGGAAATCCTTAATTCGAGTTAAGATCACATGAAACACTGTATGAATCCTATATTCTTTACTTAAAGGAGACTAGAGTGGTAAATGTGTGTTATACAAGGCAGAATACCATTGAAATACAGAAAGAACACGTTCGGCAGCTTTGGAAAGCCTTACACTTCACTGAAATGTAGTACTACACTCTATAACACAGTTGATTGACAATGTTCCCGAGCTGCCTCAGTTCATAACAGTGTGTTGGAAGTTGTTTGATAAAGTGCGTAAAGCTTATCCTTGGACCAGAGGGCAGAATATAGGAAACTACATGAAAACATGGATAATTCAGAGAAAATGACTGTAAACAGATGAGAACTTGTTTAGAAGAGTTGAAAGAGATTCTCCAAGTCAGTTCTTAGTGTAGAAAAGGTACCTAAGATCCGGGAAATCCTTAATTCGAGTTAAGATGACATGAAACACTGTATGAATCCTATATTAATTACTTAAAGGAGACTAGAGTGGTAAATGTGTGTTATACAAGGCAGAATACCATTGAAATAGAGAAAGAAACACGTTCGGCAGCTTTGGAAAGCCTTACACTTCACTGAAATGTAGTTATACACTCTATAACACAGTTGAGAGACAATGTTTCCGAGCTGCCTCAGTTCATAATAGTGTGTCGGAAGTTGTTTGATAAAGTGGGCAAAGCTTATACTTGGACCAGAAGGCAGAATATAGGAAACTACATGAAAACATGGATAATTCAGAGAAAATGACTGTAAACAGATGAGAACTTGTTTAGAACAGCTCAAAGAGATTCTCTGGTCAGTTCTTAGTGTAGTTAACGTAGCTAAGATCCGGGAAATACTTAATTCGAGTTAAGATCACATGAAACACTGTATGAATCCTATATTCTTTACTTAAAGGAGACTAGAGTGGTAAATGTGTGTTATACAAGGCAGAATACCATTGAAATAGAGAAAGAAACACGTTCGGCAGCTTTGGAAAGCCTTACACTTCACTGAAATGTAGTACTACACTCTATAACACAGTTGAGAGACAATGTTCCCGAGCTGCCTCAGTTCATAATAGTTTGTAGGAAGTTGTTTGATAAAGTGTACAAAGCTTATACTTGGACCAGAAGGCAGGATATAGGAAACTACATGAAAACATGGATAATTCAGAGAAAATGACTGTAAACACATGAGAACTTGTTTAGAACAGCTCAAAGAGATTCTCTGGTCAGTTCTTAGTGTAGTTAACGTAGCTAAGATCCGGGAAATACTTAATTGGAGTTAAGATCACATGAAACACTGTATGAATCCTATATTCTTTACTTAAAGGAGACTAGAGTGGTAAATGTGTGTTATACAAGGCAGAATACCATTGAAATAGAGAAAGAAACATGTTCGGCAGCTTTGGAATGCCTTACACTTCACTGAAATGTAGTACTACACTCTATAACACAGTTGAGAGACAATGTTCCCGAGCTGCCTCAGTTCATAATAGTGTGTAGGAAGTTGTTTGATAAAGTGGGCAAAGCTTATACTTGGACCTGAAGGCAGAATATAGGAAACTACATGAAAACATGGATAATTCAGAGAAAATGACTGTAAACAGATGAGAACTTGTTTAGAACAACTCAAAGAGATTCTCCGGTCAGTTCTTAGTGTAGTAAACGTAGCTAAGATCCGGGAAATACTTAATTCTAGTTAAGATCACATGAAACACTGTATGAATCCTATATTCTTTACTTAAAGGAGACTAGAGTGGTAAATGTGTGTTATACAAGGCAGAATACCATTGAAATAGAGAAAGAAACACGTTCGGCAGCTTTGGAAAGCCTTACACTTCACTGAAATGTAGTACTACACTCTATAACACAGTTGATTGACAATGTTCCTGAGCTGCCTCAGTTCATAACAGTGTGTAGGAAGTTGTTTGATGAAGTGGGTAAAGCTTATCCTTGGACCAGAGGGCAGAATATAGGAAACTACATGAAAACATGGATAATTCAGAGAAAATGCCTGTAAACAGATGAGAACTTGTTTAGAACAGTTGAAAGAGATTCTCCAACTCAGTTCTTAGTGTAGAAAAGGTAGCTAAGATCCGGGAAATCCTTAATTCGAGTTAAGATGACAGGAAACACTGTATGAATCCTATATTCCTTACTTAAAGGAGACTAGAGTGGTAAATGTGTGTTATACAAGGCAGAATACCATTGAAATAGAGAAAGAAACAGGTTCGGCAGCTTTGGAAAGCCTTACACTTCACTGAAATGTATTACTACACTCTATAACACAGTTGAGAGACAATGTTCCCGAGCTGCCTTAGTTCATAACAGTGTGTAGGAAGTTGTTTGATAAAGTGGGCAAAGCTGATTCTTGGACCAGAAGGCAGAGTATAGGAAACTACATGAAAACAGGGATAATTCAGAGAAAATGACTGTAAACACATGAGAACTTGTTTAGAACAGCTCAAAGAGATTCTCCAAGTCAGTTCTTAGTGTAGAAAAGGTAGCTAAGATCCAGGAATTCCTTAATTCGAGTTAAGATGACATGAAACACTGTATGAATCCTATATTCTTTAATTAAAGGAGACTAGAGTGGTATATGTGTGTTATACAAGGCAGAATACCATTGAAATAGAGAAAGAAACACGTTCGGCAGCTTTGGAAAGCCTTACACTTCACTGAAATGTAGTACTACACTCTATAACACAGTTGATTGACAATGTTCCTGAGCTGCCTCAGTTCATAACAGTGTGTAGGAAGTTGTTTGATAAAGTGGGTAAAGCTTATCCTTGGACCAGAGGGCAGAATATAGGAAACTACATGAAAACATGGATAATTCAGAGAAAATGACTGTAAACAGATGAGAACTTGTTTAGAACAGTTGAAAGAGATTCTCCAAGTCAATTCTTAGTGTAGAAAGGTAGCTAAGATCCGGGAAATCCTTAAATCGAGTTAAGATGACATGAAACACGGTATGAATCCTATATTCTTTACTTAAAGGAGACTAGAGTGGTAAATGTGTGTTATACAAGGCAGAATACCATTGAAATAGAGAAAGAAACAGGTTCGGCAGCTTTGGAAAGCCTTACACTTCACTGAAATATAGTACTACACTCTATAACACAGTTGAGAGTCAATGTTCCTGAGCTGTCTCAGTGCATAATAGTGTGTCGGAAGTTGTTTGATAAAGTGGGCAAAGCTTACACTTGGACCAGAAGGCAGAATATAGGAAACTAGATGAAAACATGAATAATTCAGTGAAAATGCCTGTAAACAGATGTGAGCTTGTTTAGAACAGCTGAAAGAGATTCTCCAACTCAGTTCTTAGTGTAGAAAAGATAGCTAAGATCCGGGAAATCCTTAATTCGAGTTAAGATCACATGAAACACTGTATGAATCCTATATTCTTTACTTAAAGGAGACTGGAGTGGTAAATGTGTGTTATTCAAGGCAGAATACCATTGAAATAGAGAAAGAAACACTTTGGGCAGCTTTGGAAAGCCTTACACTTCACTGAAATGTAGTACTACACTCTATAACACAGTTGAGAGACAATGTTCCCGAGCTGCCTCAGTTCATAACAGTGTGTAGGAAGTTGTTTGATAAAGTGGGCAAAGCTTATACTTGGACCAGAAGGCAGAATATAGGAAACTACATGAAAACATGGATAATTCAGAGAAAATGACTGTAAACAGATGAGAACTTGTTTAGAACAGTTGAAAGAGATTCTCCAACTCAGCTCTTAGTGTAGAAAAGGTAGCTAAGATCCGGGAAATCCTTAATTCGAGTTAAGATGACATGAAACACTGTATGAATCCTATATTCTTTACTTAAAGGAGACTAGAGTGGTAAATGTGTGTTATACAAGGCAGAATACCATTGAAATACAGAAAGAACACGTTCGGCAGCTTTGGAAAGCCTTACACTTCACTGAAATGTAGTACTACACTCTATAACACAGTTGAGAGACAATGTTCCTGAGCTGCCTCAGTTCATAACAGTGTGTAGGAAGTTGTTTGATAAAGTGGGCAAAGCTTATACTTGGACCAGAAGGCAGAATATAGGAAACTACATGAAAACATGGATAATTCAGAGAAAATGACTGTAAACAGATGAGAACTTGTTTAGAACAGCTCAAAGAGATTCTCCGGTCAATTCTTAGTGTAGTAAAGGTAGCTAAGATCCGGGAAATCCTTAATTCGAGTTAATATCACATGAAACACTGTATGAATCCTATATTCTTTACTTAAAGTAGACTAGAGTGGTAAATGTGTGTTATTCAAGGCAGAATACCATTGAAATAGAGAAAGAAACACTTTGGGCAGCTTTGGAAAGCCTTACACTTCACTGAAATGTATTACTACACTCTATAACACAGTTGAGAGACAATGTTCCCGAGCTGCCTTAGTTCATAACAGTGTGTAGGAAGTTGTTTGATAAAGTGGGCAAAGCTGATTCTTGGACCAGAAGGCAGAGTATAGGAAACTACATGAAAACAGGGATAATTCAGAGAAAATGACTGTAAACACATGAGAACTTGTTTAGAACAGCTCAAAGAGATTCTCCAAGTCAGTTCTTAGTGTAGAAAAGGTAGCTAAGATCCAGGAATTCCTTAATTCGAGTTAAGATGACATGAAACACTGTATGAATCCTATATTCTTTAATTAAAGGAGACTAGAGTGGTATATGTGTGTTATACAAGGCAGAATACCATTGAAATAGAGAAACACGTTCGGCAGCTTTGGAAAGCCTTACACTTCACTGAAATGTAGTACTACACTCTATAACACAGTTGATTGACAATGTTCCCGAGCTGCCTCAGTTCATAACAGTGTGTAGGAAGTTGTTTGATAAAGTGGGTAAAGCTTATCCTTGGACCAGAGGGCAGAATATAGGAAACTACATGAAAACATGGATAATTCAGAGAAAATGACTGTAAACAGATGAGAACTTGTTTAGAACAGCTCAAAGAGATTCTCCGGTCAATTCTTAGTGTAGTAAAGGTAGCTAAGATCCGGGAAATCCTTAATTCGAGTTAATATCACATGAAACACTGTATGAATCCTATATTCTTTACTTAAAGTAGACTAGAGTGGTAAATGTGTGTTATTCAAGGCAGAATACCATTGAAATAGAGAAAGAAACACTTTGGGCAGCTTTGGAAAGCCTTACACTTCACTGAAATGTATTACTACACTCTATAACACAGTTGAGAGACAATGTTCCCGAGCTGCCTTAGTTCATAACAGTGTGTAGGAAGTTGTTTGATAAAGTGGGCAAAGCTGATTCTTGGACCAGAAGGCAGAGTATAGGAAACTACATGAAAACAGGGATAATTCACAGAAAATGACTGTAAACACATGAGAACTTGTTTAGAACAGCTCAAAGAGATTCTCCAAGTCAGTTCTTAGTGTAGAAAAGGTAGCTAAGATCCGGGAAATCCTTAATTCAAGTTCAGATGACATGAAACACTGTGTGAATCCTATATTCTTTACTTAAAGGAGACTAGAGTGGTAAATGTGTGTTATAGTGTAAGGCAGAATACCACTGAAATAGAAAAAGAAACACGTTCGGCAGCTTTAGAAAGCCTTACACTTCACTGAAATGTAGTACTACACTCTATAACACAGTTGAGAGACAATGTTCCCGAGCTGCCTCAGTTCATAATAGTGTGTAGGAAGTTGTTTGATAAAGTGGGCAAAGCTTATACTTGGACCAGAAGGCAGAATATAGGAAACTACATGAAAACATGGATAATTCAGAGAAAATGACTGTAAAGAGATGAAAAATTGTTTAGAACAGCTCAAAGAGATTCTCTGGTCAGTTCTTAGTGTAGTAAAGGTAGCTAAGATCCGGGAAATCCTTAATTCGAGTTAAGATCACATAAAACACTGTATGAATCCTATATTCTTTACTTAAAGGAGACGAGAGTGGTAAATGTGTGTTATTCAAGGCAGAATACCATTGAAATAGAGAAAGAAACACTTTGGGCAGCTTTGGAAAGCCTTACACTTCACTGAAATGTAGTACTACACTCTATAACACAGTTGAGAGACAATGTTCCCGAGCTGCCTCAGTTCATAACAGTGTGTAGGAAGTTGTTTGATAAAGTGGGCAAAGCTTATACTTGGACCAGAAGGCAGAATATAGGAAACTACATGAAGTACTACACTCTATAACACAGTTGATTGACAATGTTCCTGAGCTGCCTCAGTTCATAACAGTGTGTAGGAAGTTGTTTGATAAAGTGGGTAAAGCTTATCCTTGGACCAGAGGGCAGAATATAGGAAACTACATGAAAACATGGATAATTCAGAGAAAATGACTGTAAACAGATGAGAACTTGTTTAGAACAGTTGAAAGAGATTCTCCAACTCAGCTCTTAGTGTAGAAAAGGTAGCTAAGATCCGGGAAATCCTTAATTCGAGTTAAGATGACATGAAACACTGTATGAATCCTATATTCTTTACTTAAAGGAGACTAGAGTGGTAAATGTGTGTTATACAAGGCAGAATACCATTGAAATACAGAAAGAACACGTTCGGCAGCTTTGGAAAGCCTTACACTTCACTGAAATGTAGTACTACACTCTATAACACAGTTGAGAGACAATGTTCCTGAGCTGCCTCAGTTCATAACAGTGTGTAGGAAGTTGTTTGATAAAGTGGGCAAAGCTTATACTTGGACCAGTAGGCAGAATATAGGAAACTACATGAAAACATGGATAATTCAGAGAAAATGACTGTAAAGAGATGAAAAATTGTTTAGAACAGCTGAAAGAGATTCTCTGGTCAGTTCTTAGTGTAGTAAAGGTAGCTAAGATCCGGGAAATCCTTAATTCGAGTTAAGATCACAAAAAACACTGTATGAATCCTATATTCTTTACTTAAAGGAGACTAGAGTGGTAAATGTGTGTTATTCAAGGCAGAATACCATTGAAATAGAGAAAGAAACACTTTGGGCAGCTTTGGAAAGCCTTACACTTCACTGAAATGTAGTACTACACTCTATAACACAGTTGAGAGACAAAGTTCCCGAGCTGCCTCAGTTCATAACAGTGTGTAGGAAGTTGTTTGATAAAGTGGGCAAAGCTTATACTTGGACCAGAAGGCAGAATATAGGAAACTACATGAAAACATGGATAATTCAGAGAAAATAACTGTAAACAGATGAGAACTTGTTTAGAACAGCTCAAAGAGATTCTCCGGTCAGTCTTAGTGTAGTAAAGGTAGCTAAGATCCGGGAAATCCTTAATTCGAGTTAAGATCACATGAAACACTGTATGAATCCTATATTCTTTACTGAAAGGAGACTAGAGTGGTAAATGTGTGTTATACAAGGCAGAATACCATTGAAATAGAGAAAGAAACACGTTCGGCAGCTTTGGAAAGCCTTACACTTCACTGAAATGTAGTACTACACTCTATAACACAGTTGATTGACAATGTTCCTGAGCTGCCTCAGTTCATAACAGTGTGTAGGAAGTTGTTTGATAAAGTGGGTAAAGCTTATCCTTGGACCAGAGGGCAGAATATAGGAAACTACATGAAAACATGGATAATTCAGAGAAAATGACTGTAAACAGATGAGAACTTGTTTAGAACAGTTGAAAGAGATTCTCCAACTCAGCTCTTAGTGTAGAAAAGGTAGCTAAGATCCGGGAAATCCTTAATTCGAGTTAAGATGACATGAAACACTGTATGAATCCTATATTCTTTACTTAAAGGAGACTAGAGTGGTAAATGTGTGTTATACAAGGCAGAATACCATTGAAATACAGAAAGAACATGTTCGGCAGCTTTGGAAAGCCTTACACTTCACTGAAATGTAGTACTACACTCTATAACACAGTTGAGAGACAATGTTCCCGAGCTGCCTCAGTTCATAACAGTGTGTAGGAAGTTGTTTGATAAAGTGGGCAAAGCTTATACTTGGACCAGAAGGCAGAATATAGGAAACTACATGAAAACATGGATAATTCAGAGAAAATGACTGTAAACAGATGAGAACTTGTTTAGAACAGCTCAAAGAGATTCTCTGGTCAGTTCTTAGTGTAGTAAAGGTAGCTAAGATCCGGGAAATCCTTAATTCGAGTTAAGATCACATAAAACACTGTATGAATCCTATATTCTTTACTTAAAGGAGACGAGAGTGGTAAATGTGTGTTATTCAAGGCAGAATACCATTGAAATAGAGAAAGAAACACTTTGGGCAGCTTTGGAAAGCCTTACACTTCACTGAAATGTAGTACTACACTCTATAACACAGTTGAGAGACAATGTTCCCGAGCTGCCGCAGTTCATAACAGTGTGTAGGAAGTTGTTTGATAAAGTGGGCAAAGCTTATACTTGGACCAGAAGGCAGAATATAGGAAACTACATGAAAACATGGATAATTCAGAGAAAATAACTGTAAACAGATGAGAACTTGTTTAGAACAGCTCAAAGAGATTCTCCGGTCAGTCTTAGTGTAGTAAAGGTAGCTAAGATCCGGGAAATCCTTAATTCGAGTTAAGATCACATGAAACACTGTATGAATCCTATATTCTTTACTGAAAGGAGACTAGAGTGGTAAATGTGTGTTATACAAGGCAGAATACCATTGAAATAGAGAAAGAAACACGTTCGGCAGCTTTGGAAAGCCTTACACTTCACTGAAATGTAGTACTACACTCTATAACACAGTTGAGAGACAATGTTCCCGAGCTGCCTCAGTTCATAATAGTGTGTAGGAAGTTGTTTGATAAAGTGGGCAAAGCTTATACTTGGACCAGAAGGCAGAATATAGGAAACTACATGAAAACATGGATAATTCAGAGAAAATGACTGTAAAGAGATGAAAAATTGTTTAGAACAGCTCAAAGAGATTCTCTGGTCAGTTCTTAGTGTAGTAAAGGTAGCTAAGATCCGGGAAATCCTTAATTCGAGTTAAGATCACATAAAACACTGTATGAATCCTATATTCTTTACTTAAAGGAGACGAGAGTGGTAAATGTGTGTTATTCAAGGCAGAATACCATTGAAATAGAGAAAGAAACACTTTGGGCAGCTTTGGAAAGCCTTACACTTCACTGAAATGTAGTACTACACTCTATAACACAGTTGAGAGACAATGTTCCCGAGCTGCCTCAGTTCATAACAGTGTGTAGGAAGTTGTTTGATAAAGTGGGCAAAGCTTATACTTGGACCAGAAGGCAGAATATAGGAAACTACATGAAAACATGGATAATTCAGAGAAAATAACTGTAAACAGATGAGAACTTGTTTAGAACAGCTCAAAGAGATTCTCCGTTCAGTCTTAGTGTAGTAAAGGTAGCTAAGATCTGGGAAATCCTTAATTCGAGTTAAGATCACATGAAACACTGTATGAATCCTATATTCTTTACTGAAAGGAGACTAGAGTGGTAAATGTGTGTTATACAAGGCAGAATACCATTGAAATAGAGAAAGAAACACGTTCGGCAGCTTTGGAAAGCCTTACACTTCACTGAAATGTAGTACTACACTCTATAACACAGTTGATTGACAATGTTCCTGAGCTGCCTCAGTTCATAACAGTGTGTAGGAAGTTGTTTGATAAAGTGGGTAAAGCTTATCCTTGGACCAGAGGGCAGAATATAGGAAACTACATGAAAACATGGATAATTCAGAGAAAATGACTGTAAACAGATGAGAACTTGTTTAGAACAGTTGAAAGAGATTCTCCAACTCAGCTCTTAGTGTAGAAAAGGTAGCTAAGATCCGGGAAATACTTAATTCGAGTTAAGATGACATGAAACACTGTATGAATCCTATATTCTTTACTTAAAGGAGACTAGAGTGGTAAATGTGTGTTATACAAGGCAGAATACCATTGAAATACAGAAAGAACACGTTCGGCAGCTTTGGAAAGCCTTACACTTCACTGAAATGTAGTACTACACTCTATAACACAGTTGAGAGACAATGTTCCTGAGCTGCCTCAGTTCATAACAGTGTGTAGGAAGTTGTTTGATAAAGTGGGCAAAGCTTATACTTGGACCAGAAGGCAGAATATAGGAAACTACATGAAAACATGGATAATTCAGAGAAAATGACTGTAAAGAGATGAAAAATTGTTTAGAACAGCTCAAAGAGATTCTCTGGTCAGTTCTTAGTGTAGTAGAGGTAGCTAAGATCCGGGAAATCCTTAATTCGAGTTAAGATCACATGAAACACTGTATGAATCCTATATTCTTTACTTAAAGGACACTAGAGTGGTAAATGTGTGTTATACAAGGCAGAATACCATTGAAATAGAGAAAGAAACACGTTCGGCAGCTTTGGAAAGCCTTACACTTCACTGAAATGTAGTACTACACTCTATAACACAGTTGAGAGACAATGTTCCCGAGCTGCCTCAGTTCATAATAGTTTGTAGGAAGTTGTTTGATAAAGTGTACAAAGCTTATACTTGGACCAGAAGGCAGAATATAGGAAACTACATGAAAACATGGATAATTCAGAGAAAATGACTGTAAACACATGAGAACTTGTTTAGAACAGCTCAAAGAGATTCTCTGGTCAGTTCTTAGTGTAGTTAACGTAGCTAAGATCCGGGAAATACTTAATTGGAGTTAAGATCACATGAAACACTGTATGAATCCTATATTCTTTACTTAAAGGAGACTAGAGTGGTAAATGTGTGTTATACAAGGCAGAATACCATTGAAATAGAGAAAGAAACATGTTCGGCAGCTTTGGAATGCCTTACACTTCACTGAAATGTAGTACTACACTCTATAACACAGTTGAGAGACAATGTTCCCGAGCTGCCTCAGTTCATAATAGTGTGTAGGAAGTTGTTTGATAAAGTGGGCAAAGCTTATACTTGGACCTGAAGGCAGAATATAGGAAACTACATGAAAACATGGATAATTCAGAGAAAATGACTGTAAACAGATGAGAACTTGTTTAGAACAACTCAAAGAGATTCTCCGGTCAGTTCTTAGTGTAGTAAACGTAGCTAAGATCCGGGAAATACTTAATTCTAGTTAAGATCACATGAAACACTGTATGAATCCTATATTCTTTACTTAAAGGAGACTAGAGTGGTAAATGTGTGTTATACAAGGCAGAATACCATTGAAATAGAGAAAGAAACACGTTCGGCAGCTTTGGAAAGCCTTACACTTCACTGAAATGTAGTACTACACTCTATAACACAGTTGATTGACAATGTTCCTGAGCTGCCTCAGTTCATAACAGTGTGTAGGAAGTTGTTTGATAAAGTGGGTAAAGCTTATCCTTGGACCAGAGGGCAGAATATAGGAAACTACATGAAAACATGGATAATTCAGAGAAAATGCCTGTAAACAGATGAGAACTTGTTTAGAACAGTTGAAAGAGATTCTCCAACTCAGTTCTTAGTGTAGAAAAGGTAGCTAAGATCCGGGAAATCCTTAATTCGAGTTAAGATGACAGGAAACACTGTATGAATCCTATATTCCTTACTTAAAGGAGACTAGAGTGGTAAATGTGTGTTATACAAGGCAGAATACCATTGAAATAGAGAAAGAAACAGGTTCGGCAGCTTTGGAAAGCCTTACACTTCACTGAAATGTATTACTACACTCTATAACACAGTTGAGAGACAATGTTCCCGAGCTGCCTTAGTTCATAACAGTGTGTAGGAAGTTGTTTGATAAAGTGGGCAAAGCTGATTCTTGGACCAGAAGGCAGAGTATAGGAAACTACATGAAAACAGGGATAATTCAGAGAAAATGACTGTAAACAGATGAGAACTTGTTTAGAACAGCTCAAAGAGATTCTCCAAGTCAGTTCTTAGTGTAGAAAAGGTAGCTAAGATCCAGGAATTCCTTAATTCGAGTTAAGATGACATGAAACACTGTATGAATCCTATATTCTTTAATTAAAGGAGACTAGAGTGGTATATGTGTGTTATACAAGGCAGAATACCATTGAAATAGAGAAAGAAACACGTTCGGCAGCTTTGGAAAGCCTTACACTTCACTGAAATGTAGTACTACACTCTATAACACAGTTGATTGACAATGTTCCTGAGCTGCCTCAGTTCATAACAGTGTGTAGGAAGTTGTTTGATAAAGTGGGTAAAGCTTATCCTTGGACCAGAGGGCAGAATATAGGACACTACATGAAAACATGGATAATTCAGAGAAAATGACTGTAAACAGATGAGAACTTGTTTAGAACAGTTGAAAGAGATTCTCCAAGTCAATTCTTAGTGTAGAAAGGTAGCTAAGATCCGGGAAATCCTTAAATCGAGTTAAGATGACATGAAACACTGTATGAATCCTATATTCTTTACTTAAAGGAGACTAGAGTGGTAAATGTGTGTTATACAAGGCAGAATACCATTGAAATAGAGAAAGAAACAGGTTCGGCAGCTTTGGAAAGCCTTACACTTCACTGAAATATAGTACTACACTCTATAACACAGTTGAGAGACAATGTTCCTGAGCTGTCTCAGTGCATAATAGTGTGTCGGAAGTTGTTTGATAAAGTGGGCAAAGCTTACACTTGGACCAGAAGGCAGAATATAGGAAACTAGATGAAAACATGAATAATTCAGTGAAAATGCCTGTAAACAGATGTGAGCTTGTTTAGAACAGCTGAAAGAGATTCTCCAACTCAGTTCTTAGTGTAGAAAAGATAGCTAAGATCTGGGAAATCCTTAATTCGAGTTAAGATCACATGAAACACTGTATGAATCCTATATTCTTTACTTAAAGGAGACTGGAGTGGTAAATGTGTGTTATACAAGGCAGAATACCATTGAAATAGCGAAAGAATCTCGTTCGGCAGCTTTGGAAAGCCTTACACTTCACTGAAATGTAGTACTACACTCTATAACACAGTTGAGAGACAATGTTCCCGAGCTGCCTCAGTTCATAACAGTGTGTAGGAAGTTGTTTGATAAAGTGGGCAAAGCTTATACTTGGACCAGAAGGCAGAATATAGGAAACTACATGAAAACATGGATAATTCAGAGAAAATGACTGTAAACAGATGAGAACTTGTTTAGAACAGCTCAAAGAGATTCTCCGGTCAATTCTTAGTGTAGTAAAGGTAGCTAAGATCCGGGAAATCCTTAATTCGAGTTAATATCACATGAAACACTGTATGAATCCTATATTCTTTACTTAAAGTAGACTAGAGTGGTAAATGTGTGTTATTCAAGGCAGAATACCATTGAAATAGAGAAAGAAACACTTTGGGCAGCTTTGGAAAGCCTTACACTTCACTGAAATGTATTACTACACTCTATAACACAGTTGAGAGACAATGTTCCCGAGCTGCCGTAGTTCATAACAGTGTGTAGGAAGTTGTTTGATAAAGTGGGCAAAGCTGATTCTTGGACCAGAAGGCAGAGTATAGGAAACTACATGAAAACAGGGATAATTCACAGAAAATGACTGTAAACACATGAGAACTTGTTTAGAACAGCTCAAAGAGATTCTCCAAGTCAGTTTTTAGTGTAGAAAAGGTAGCTAAGATCCGGGAAATCCTTAATTCAAGTTCAGATGACATGAAACACTGTATGAATCCTATATTCTTTACTTAAAGGAGACTAGAGTGGTAAATGTGTGTTATAGTGTAAGGCAGAATACCACTGAAATAGAAAAAGAAACACGTTCGGCAGCTTTGGAAAGCCTTACACTTCACTGAAATGTAGTACTACACTCTATAACACAGTTGAGAGACAATGTTCCCGAGCTGCCTCAGTTCATAATAGTGTGTAGGAAGTTGTTTGATAAAGTGGGCAAAGCTTATACTTGGACCAGAAGGCAGAATATAGGAAACTACATGAAAACATGGATAATTCAGAGAAAATGACTGTAAACAGATGAAAAATTGTTTAGAACAGCTCAAAGAGATTCTCTGGTCAGTTCTTAGTGTAGTAAAGGTAGCTAAGATCCGGGAAATCCTTAATTCGAGTTAAGATCACATGAAACACTGTATGAATCCTATATTCTTTACTGAAAGGAGACTAGAGTGGTAAATGTGTGTTATACAAGGCAGAATACCATTGAAATAGAGAAAGAAACACGTTCGGCAGCTTTGGAAAGCCTTACACTTCACTGAAATGTAGTACTACACTCTATAACACAGTTGATTGACAATGTTCCTGAGCTGCCTCAGTTCATAACAGTGTGTAGGAAGTTGTTTGATAAAGTGGGTAAAGCTTATCCTTGGACCAGAGGGCAGAATATAGGAAACTACATGAAAACATGGATAATTCAGAGAAAATGACTGTAAACAGATGAGAACTTGTTTAGAACAGTTGAAAGAGATTCTCCAACTCAGCTCTTAGTGTAGAAAAGGTAGCTAAGATCCGGGAAATACTTAATTCGAGTTAAGATGACATGAAACACTGTATGAATCCTATATTCTTTACTTAAAGGAGACTAGAGTGGTAAATGTGTGTTATACAAGGCAGAATACCATTGAAATACAGAAAGAACACGTTGGGCAGCTTTGGAAAGCCTTACACTTCACTGAAATGTAGTACTACACTCTATAACACAGTTGAGAGACAATGTTCCTGAGCTGCCTCAGTTCATAACAGTGTGTAGGAAGTTGTTTGATAAAGTGGGCAAAGCTTATACTTGGACCAGAAGGCAGAATATAGGAAACTACATGAAAACATGGATAATTCAGAGAAAATGACTGTAAAGAGATGAAAAATTGTTTAGAACAGCTCAAAGAGATTCTCTGGTCAGTTCTTAGTGTAGTAGAGGTAGCTAAGATCCGGGAAATCCTTAATTCGAGTTAAGATCACATGAAACACTGTATGAATCCTATATTCTTTACTTAAAGGAGACTAGAGTGGTAAATGTGTGTTATACAAGGCAGAATACCATTGAAATAGAGAAAGAAACACGTTCGGCAGCTTTGGAAAGCCTTACACTTCACTGAAATGTAGTACTACACTCTATAACACAGTTGAGAGACAATGTTCCCGAGCTGCCTCAGTTCATAATAGTGTGTAGGAAGTTGTTTGATAAAGTGGGCAAAGCTTATACTTGGACCTGAAGGCAGAATATAGGAAACTACATGAAAACATGGATAATTCAGAGAAAATGACTGTAAACAGATGAGAACTTGTTTAGAACAACTCAAAGAGATTCTCCGGTCAGTTCTTAGTGTAGTAAACGTAGCTAAGATCCGGGAAATACTTAATTCTAGTTAAGATCACATGAAACACTGTATGAATCCTATATTCTTTACTTAAAGGAGACTAGAGTGGTAAATGTGTGTTATACAAGGCAGAATACCATTGAAATAGAGAAAGAAACACGTTCGGCAGCTTTGGAAAGCCTTACACTTCACTGAAATGTAGTACTACACTCTATAACACAGTTGATTGACAATGTTCCTGAGCTGCCTCAGTTCATAACAGTGTGTAGGAAGTTGTTTGATAAAGTGGGTAAAGCTTATCCTTGGACCAGAGGGCAGAATATAGGAAACTACATGAAAACATGGATAATTCAGAGAAAATGCCTGTAAACAGATGAGAACTTGTTTAGAACAGTTGAAAGAGATTCTCCAACTCAGTTCTTAGTGTAGAAAAGGTAGCTAAGATCCGGGAAATCCTTAATTCGAGTTAAGATGACAGGAAACACTGTATGAATCCTATATTCCTTACTTAAAGGAGACTAGAGTGGTAAATGTGTGTTATACAAGGCAGAATACCATTGAAATAGAGAAAGAAACAGGTTCGGCAGCTTTGGAAAGCCTTACACTTCACTGAAATGTATTACTACACTCTATAACACAGTTGAGAGACAATGTTCCCGAGCTGCCTTAGTTCATAACAGTGTGTAGGAAGTTGTTTGATAAAGTGGGCAAAGCTGATTCTTGGACCAGAAGGCAGAGTATAGGAAACTACATGAAAACAGGGATAATTCAGAGAAAATGACTGTAAACAGATGAGAACTTGTTTAGAACAGCTCAAAGAGATTCTCCAAGTCAGTTCTTAGTGTAGAAAAGGTAGCTAAGATCCAGGAATTCCTTAATTCGAGTTAAGATGACATGAAACACTGTATGAATCCTATATTCTTTAATTAAAGGAGACTAGAGTGGTATATGTGTGTTATACAAGGCAGAATACCATTGAAATAGAGAAAGAAACACGTTCGGCAGCTTTGGAAAGCCTTACACTTCACTGAAATGTAGTACTACACTCTATAACACAGTTGATTGACAATGTTCCTGAGCTGCCTCAGTTCATAACAGTGTGTAGGAAGTTGTTTGATAAAGTGGGTAAAGCTTATCCTTGGACCAGAGGGCAGAATATAGGACACTACATGAAAACATGGATAATTCAGAGAAAATGACTGTAAACAGATGAGAACTTGTTTAGAACAGTTGAAAGAGATTCTCCAAGTCAATTCTTAGTGTAGAAAGGTAGCTAAGATCCGGGAAATCCTTAAATCGAGTTAAGATGACATGAAACACTGTATGAATCCTATATTCTTTACTTAAAGGAGACTAGAGTGGTAAATGTGTGTTATACAAGGCAGAATACCATTGAAATAGAGAAAGAAACAGGTTCGGCAGCTTTGGAAAGCCTTACACTTCACTGAAATATAGTACTACACTCTATAACACAGTTGAGAGACAATGTTCCTGAGCTGTCTCAGTGCATAATAGTGTGTCGGAAGTTGTTTGATAAAGTGGGCAAAGCTTACACTTGGACCAGAAGGCAGAATATAGGAAACTAGATGAAAACATGAATAATTCAGTGAAAATGCCTGTAAACAGATGTGAGCTTGTTTAGAACAGCTGAAAGAGATTCTCCAACTCAGTTCTTAGTGTAGAAAAGATAGCTAAGATCTGGGAAATCCTTAATTCGAGTTAAGATCACATGAAACACTGTATGAATCCTATATTCTTTACTTAAAGGAGACTGGAGTGGTAAATGTGTGTTATACAAGGCAGAATACCATTGAAATAGCGAAAGAATCTCGTTCGGCAGCTTTGGAAAGCCTTACACTTCACTGAAATGTAGTACTACACTCTATAACACAGTTGAGAGACAATGTTCCCGAGCTGCCTCAGTTCATAACAGTGTGTAGGAAGTTGTTTGATAAAGTGGGCAAAGCTTATACTTGGACCAGAAGGCAGAATATAGGAAACTACATGAAAACATGGATAATTCAGAGAAAATGACTGTAAACAGATGAGAACTTGTTTAGAACAGCTCAAAGAGATTCTCCGGTCAATTCTTAGTGTAGTAAAGGTAGCTAAGATCCGGGAAATCCTTAATTCGAGTTAATATCACATGAAACACTGTATGAATCCTATATTCTTTACTTAAAGTAGACTAGAGTGGTAAATGTGTGTTATTCAAGGCAGAATACCATTGAAATAGAGAAAGAAACACTTTGGGCAGCTTTGGAAAGCCTTACACTTCACTGAAATGTATTACTACACTCTATAACACAGTTGAGAGACAATGTTCCCGAGCTGCCGTAGTTCATAACAGTGTGTAGGAAGTTGTTTGATAAAGTGGGCAAAGCTGATTCTTGGACCAGAAGGCAGAGTATAGGAAACTACATGAAAACAGGGATAATTCACAGAAAATGACTGTAAACACATGAGAACTTGTTTAGAACAGCTCAAAGAGATTCTCCAAGTCAGTTTTTAGTGTAGAAAAGGTAGCTAAGATCCGGGAAATCCTTAATTCAAGTTCAGATGACATGAAACACTGTATGAATCCTATATTCTTTACTTAAAGGAGACTAGAGTGGTAAATGTGTGTTATAGTGTAAGGCAGAATACCACTGAAATAGAAAAAGAAACACGTTCGGCAGCTTTGGAAAGCCTTACACTTCACTGAAATGTAGTACTACACTCTATAACACAGTTGAGAGACAATGTTCCCGAGCTGCCTCAGTTCATAATAGTGTGTAGGAAGTTGTTTGATAAAGTGGGCAAAGCTTATACTTGGACCAGAAGGCAGAATATAGGAAACTACATGAAAACATGGATAATTCAGAGAAAATGACTGTAAACAGATGAAAAATTGTTTAGAACAGCTCAAAGAGATTCTCTGGTCAGTTCTTAGTGTAGTAAAGGTAGCTAAGATCCGGGAAATCCTTAATTCGAGTTAAGATCACATGAAACACTGTATGAATCCTATATTCTTTACTGAAAGGAGACTAGAGTGGTAAATGTGTGTTATACAAGGCAGAATACCATTGAAATAGAGAAAGAAACACGTTCGGCAGCTTTGGAAAGCCTTACACTTCACTGAAATGTAGTACTACACTCTATAACACAGTTGATTGACAATGTTCCTGAGCTGCCTCAGTTCATAACAGTGTGTAGGAAGTTGTTTGATAAAGTGGGTAAAGCTTATCCTTGGACCAGAGGGCAGAATATAGGAAACTACATGAAAACATGGATAATTCAGAGAAAATGACTGTAAACAGATGAGAACTTGTTTAGAACAGTTGAAAGAGATTCTCCAACTCAGCTCTTAGTGTAGAAAAGGTAGCTAAGATCCGGGAAATACTTAATTCGAGTTAAGATGACATGAAACACTGTATGAATCCTATATTCTTTACTTAAAGGAGACTAGAGTGGTAAATGTGTGTTATACAAGGCAGAATACCATTGAAATACAGAAAGAACACGTTGGGCAGCTTTGGAAAGCCTTACACTTCACTGAAATGTAGTACTACACTCTATAACACAGTTGAGAGACAATGTTCCTGAGCTGCCTCAGTTCATAACAGTGTGTAGGAAGTTGTTTGATAAAGTGGGCAAAGCTTATACTTGGACCAGAAGGCAGAATATAGGAAACTACATGAAAACATGGATAATTCAGAGAAAATGACTGTAAAGAGATGAAAAATTGTTTAGAACAGCTCAAAGAGATTCTCTGGTCAGTTCTTAGTGTAGTAGAGGTAGCTAAGATCCGGGAAATCCTTAATTCGAGTTAAGATCACATGAAACACTGTATGAATCCTATATTCTTTACTTAAAGGAGACTAGAGTGGTAAATGTGTGTTATACAAGGCAGAATACCATTGAAATAGAGAAAGAAACACGTTCGGCAGCTTTGGAAAGCCTTACACTTCACTGAAATGTAGTACTACACTCTATAACACAGTTGAGAGACAATGTTCCCGAGCTGCCTCAGTTCATAATAGTTTGTAGGAAGTTGTTTGATAAAGTGTACAAAGCTTATACTTGGACCAGAAGGCAGAATATAGGAAACTACATGAAAACATGGATAATTCAGAGAAAATGACTGTAAACACATGAGAACTTGTTTAGAACAGCTCAAAGAGATTCTCTGGTCAGTTCTTAGTGTAGTTAACGTAGCTAAGATCCGGGAAATACTTAATTGGAGTTAAGATCACATGAAACACTGTATGAATCCTATATTCTTTACTTAAAGGAGACTAGAGTGGTAAATGTGTGTTATACAAGGCAGAATACCATTGAAATAGAGAAAGAAACATGTTCGGCAGCTTTGGAATGCCTTACACTTCACTGAAATGTAGTACTACACTCTATAACACAGTTGAGAGACAATGTTCCCGAGCTGCCTCAGTTCATAATAGTGTGTAGGAAGTTGTTTGATAAAGTGGGCAAAGCTTATACTTGGACCTGAAGGCAGAATATAGGAAACTACATGAAAAGATGGATAATTCAGAGAAAATGACTGTAAACAGATGAGAACTTGTTTAGAACAACTCAAAGAGATTCTCCGGTCAGTTCTTAGTGTAGTAAACGTAGCTAAGATCCGGGAAATACTTAATTCTAGTTAAGATCACATGAAACACTGTATGAATCCTATATTCTTTACTTAAAGGAGACTAGAGTGGTAAATGTGTGTTATACAAGGCAGAATACCATTGAAATAGAGAAAGAAACACGTTCGGCAGCTTTGGAAAGCCTTACACTTCACTGAAATGTAGTACTACACTCTATAACACAGTTGATTGACAATGTTCCTGAGCTGCCTCAGTTCATAACAGTGTGTAGGAAGTTGTTTGATAAAGTGGGTAAAGCTTATCCTTGGACCAGAGGGCAGAATATAGGAAACTACATGAAAACATGGATAATTCAGAGAAAATGCCTGTAAACAGATGAGAACTTGTTTAGAACAGTTGAAAGAGATTCTCCAACTCAGTTCTTAGTGTAGAAAAGGTAGCTAAGATCCGGGAAATCCTTAATTCGAGTTAAGATGACAGGAAACACTGTATGAATCCTATATTCCTTACTTAAAGGAGACTAGAGTGGTAAATGTGTGTTATACAAGGCAGAATACCATTGAAATAGAGAAAGAAACAGGTTCGGCAGCTTTGGAAAGCCTTACACTTCACTGAAATGTATTACTACACTCTATAACACAGTTGAGAGACAATGTTCCCGAGCTGCCTTAGTTCATAACAGTGTGTAGGAAGTTGTTTGATAAAGTGGGCAAAGCTGATTCTTGGACCAGAAGGCAGAGTATAGGAAACTACATGAAAACAGGGATAATTCAGAGAAAATGACTGTAAACAGATGAGAACTTGTTTAGAACAGCTCAAAGAGATTCTCCAAGTCAGTTCTTAGTGTAGAAAAGGTAGCTAAGATCCAGGAATTCCTTAATTCGAGTTAAGATGACATGAAACACTGTATGAATCCTATATTCTTTAATTAAAGGAGACTAGAGTGGTATATGTGTGTTATACAAGGCAGAATACCATTGAAATAGAGAAAGAAACACGTTCGGCAGCTTTGGAAAGCCTTACACTTCACTGAAATGTAGTACTACACTCTATAACACAGTTGATTGACAATGTTCCTGAGCTGCCTCAGTTCATAACAGTGTGTAGGAAGTTGTTTGATAAAGTGGGTAAAGCTTATCCTTGGACCAGAGGGCAGAATATAGGACACTACATGAAAACATGGATAATTCAGAGAAAATGACTGTAAACAGATGAGAACTTGTTTAGAACAGTTGAAAGAGATTCTCCAAGTCAATTCTTAGTGTAGAAAGGTAGCTAAGATCCGGGAAATCCTTAAATCGAGTTAAGATGACATGAAACACTGTATGAATCCTATATTCTTTACTTAAAGGAGACTAGAGTGGTAAATGTGTGTTATACAAGGCAGAATACCATTGAAATAGAGAAAGAAACAGGTTCGGCAGCTTTGGAAAGCCTTACACTTCACTGAAATATAGTACTACACTCTATAACACAGTTGAGAGACAATGTTCCTGAGCTGTCTCAGTGCATAATAGTGTGTCGGAAGTTGTTTGATAAAGTGGGCAAAGCTTACACTTGGACCAGAAGGCAGAATATAGGAAACTAGATGAAAACATGAATAATTCAGTGAAAATGCCTGTAAACAGATGTGAGCTTGTTTAGAACAGCTGAAAGAGATTCTCCAACTCAGTTCTTAGTGTAGAAAAGATAGCTAAGATCCGGGAAATCCTTAATTCGAGTTAAGATCACATGAAACACTGTATGAATCCTATATTCTTTACTTAAAGGAGACTGGAGTGGTAAATGTGTGTTATACAAGGCAGAATACCATTGAAATAGCGAAAGAATCTCGTTCGGCAGCTTTGGAAAGCCTTACACTTCACTGAAATGTAGTACTACACTCTATAACACAGTTGAGAGACAATGTTCCCGAGCTGCCTCAGTTCATAACAGTGTGTAGGAAGTTGTTTGATAAAGTGGGCAAAGCTTATACTTGGACCAGAAGGCAGAATATAGGAAACTACATGAAAACATGGATAATTCAGAGAAAATGACTGTAAACAGATGAGAACTTGTTTAGAACAGCTCAAAGAGATTCTCCGGTCAATTCTTAGTGTAGTAAAGGTAGCTAAGATCCGGGAAATCCTTAATTCGAGTTAAGATGACGTGAAACACTGTATGAATCCTATATTCTTTACTGAAAGGAGACTAGAGTGGTAAATGTGTGTTATTCAAGGCAGAATACCATTGAAATAGAGAAAGAAACACTTTGGGCAGCTTTGGAAAGCCTTACACTTCACTGAAATGTATTACTACACTCTATAACACAGTTGAGAGACAATGTTCCCGAGCTGCCGTAGTTCATAACAGTGTGTAGGAAGTTGTTTGATAAAGTGGGCAAAGCTGATTCTTGGACCAGAAGGCAGAGTATAGGAAACTACATGAAAACAGGGATAATTCACAGAAAATGACTGTAAACACATGAGAACTTGTTTAGAACAGCTCAAAGAGATTCTCCAAGTCAGTTTTTAGTGTAGAAAAGGTAGCTAAGATCCGGGAAATCCTTAATTCAAGTTCAGATGACATGAAACACTGTATGAATCCTATATTCTTTACTTAAAGGAGACTAGAGTGGTAAATGTGTGTTATAGTGTAAGGCAGAATACCACTGAAATAGAAAAAGAAACACGTTCGGCAGCTTTGGAAAGCCTTACACTTCACTGAAATGTAGTACTACACTCTATAACACAGTTGAGAGACAATGTTCCCGAGCTGCCTCAGTTCATAATAGTGTGTAGGAAGTTGTTTGATAAAGTGGGCAAAGCTTATACTTGGACCAGAAGGCAGAATATAGGAAACTACATGAAAACATGGATAATTCAGAGAAAATGACTGTAAACAGATGAAAAATTGTTTAGAACAGCTCAAAGAGATTCTCTGGTCAGTTCTTAGTGTAGTAAAGGTAGCTAAGATCCGGGAAATCCTTAATTCGAGTTAAGATCACATAAAACACTGTATGAATCCTATATTCTTTACTTAAAGGAGACTAGAGTGGTAAATGTGTGTTATTCAAGGCAGAATACCATTGAAATAGAGAAAGAAACACTTTGGGCAGCTTTGGAAAGCCTTACACTTCACTGAAATGTAGTACTACACTCTATAACACAGTTGAGAGACAATGTTCCCGAGCTGCCTCAGTTCATAACAGTGTGTAGGAAGTTGTTTGATAAAGTGGGCAAAGCTTATACTTGGACCAGAAGGCAGAATATAGGAAACTACATGAAAACATGGATAATTCAGAGAAAATAACTGTAAACAGATGAGAACTTGTTTAGAACAGTTGAAAGAGATTCTCCAACTCAGCTCTTAGTGTAGAAAAGGTAGCTAAGATCCGGGAAATCCTTAATTCGAGTTAAGATGACATGAAACACTGTATGAATCCTATATTCTTTACTTAAAGGAGACTAGAGTGGTAAATGTGTGTTATACAAGGCAGAATACCATTGAAATACAGAAAGAACACGTTCGGCAGCTTTGGAAAGCCTTACACTTCTCTGAAATGTAGTACTACACTCTATAACACAGTTGAGAGACAATGTTCCTGAGCTGCCTCAGTTCATAACAGTGTGTAGGAAGTTGTTTGATAAAGTGGGCAAAGCTTATACTTGGACCAGAAGGCATAATATAGGAAACTACATGAAAACATGGATAATTCAGAGAAAATGACTGTAAACAGATGAGAACTTGTTTAGAACAGCTCAAAGAGATTCTCCGGTCAATTCTTAGTGTAGTAAAGGTAGCTAAGATCCGGGAAATCCTTAATTCGAGTTAATATCACATGAAACACTGTATGAATCCTATATTCTTTACTTAAAGTAGACTAGAGTGGTAAATGTGTGTTATTCAAGGCAGAATACCATTGAAATAGAGAAAGAAACACTTTGGGCAGCTTTGGAAAGCCTTACACTTCACTGAAATGTATTACTACACTCTATAACACAGTTGAGAGACAATGTTCCCGAGCTGCCTTAGTTCATAACAGTGTGTAGGAAGTTGTTTGATAAAGTGGGCAAAGCTGATTCTTGGACCAGAAGGCAGAGTATAGGAAACTACATGAAAACATGGATAATTCAGAGAAAATGACTGTAAAGAGATGAAAAATTGTTTAGAACAGCTCAAAGAGATTCTCTGGTCAGTTCTTAGTGTAGTAAAGGTAGCTAAGATCCGGGAAATCCTTAATTCGAGTTAAGATCACATAAAACACTGTATGAATCATATATTCTTTACTTAAAGGAGACTAGAGTGGTAAATGTGTGTTATACAAGGCAGAATACCATTGAAATAGAGAAAGAAACACGTTAGGCAGCTTTGGAAAGCCTTACACTTCACTGAAATGTAGTACTACACTCTATAACACAGTTGAGAGACAATGTTCCCGAGCTGCCTCAGTTCATAATAGTGTGTAGGAAGTTGTTTGATAAAGTGGGCAAAGCTTATACTTGGACCTGAAGGCAGAATATAGGAAACTACATGAAAACATGGATAATTCAGAGAAAATGACTGTAAACAGATGAGAACTTGTTTAGAACAACTCAAAGAGATTCTCCGGTCAGTTCTTAGTGTAGTAAACGTAGCTAAGGTCCGGGAAATACTTAATTCTAGTTAAGATCACATGAAACACTGTATGAATCCTATATTCTTTACTTAAAGGAGACTAGAGTGGTAAATGTGTGTTATACAAGGCAGAATACCACTGAAATAGAGAAAGAAACACGTTCGGCAGCTTTGGAAAGCCTTACACTTCACTGAAATGTAGTACTACACTCTATAACACAGTTGAGAGACAATGTTCCCGAGCTGCCTCAGTTCATAATAGTGTGTCGGAAGTTGTTTGATAAAGTGGGCAAAGCTTATACTTGGACCAGAAGGCAGAATATAGGAAACTAGATGAAAACATGAATAATTCAGAGAAAATGACTGTAAATAGATGAGAGCTTGCTTAGAACAGCTGAAAGAGATTCTCCAACTCAGTTCTTAGTGTAGGAAAGATAGCTAAGATCCGGGAAATCCTTAATTCGAGTTAAGATCACATGAAACACTGTATGAATCCTATATTCTTTACTTAAAGGAGACTAGAGTGGTAAATGTGTGTTATTCAAGGCAGAATACCATTGAAATAGAGAAAGAAACACTTTGGGCAGCTTTGGAAAGCCTTACACTTCACTGAAATGTAGTACTACACTCTATAACACAGTTGAGAGACAATGTTCCCGAGCTGCCGTAGTTCATAACAGTGTGTAGGAAGTTGTTTGATAAAGTGGGCAAAGCTGATTCTTGGACCAGAAGGCAGAGTATAGGAAACTACATGAAAACAGGGATAATTCACAGAAAATGACTGTAAACACATGAGAACTTGTTTAGAACAGCTCAAAGAGATTCTCCAAGTCAGTTTTTAGTGTAGAAAAGGTAGCTAAGTTCCGGGAAATCCTTAATTCAAGTTCAGATGACATGAAACACTGTATGAATCCTATATTCTTTACTTAAAGGAGACTAGAGTGGTAAATGTGTGTTATAGTGTAAGGCAGAATACCACTGAAATAGAAAAAGAAACACGTTCGGCAGCTTTGGAAAGCCTTACACTTCACTGAAATGTAGTACTACACTCTATAACACAGTTGAGAGACAATGTTCCCGAGCTGCCTCAGTTCATAATAGTGTGTAGGAAGTTGTTTGATAAAGTGGGCAAAGCTTATACTTGGACCAGAAGGCAGAATATAGGAAACTACATGAAAACATGGATAATTCAGAGAAAATGACTGTAAAGAGATGAAAAATTGTTTAGAACAGCTCAAAGAGATTCTCTGGTCAGTTCTTAGTGTAGTAAAGGTAGCTAAGATCCGGGAAATCCTTAATTCGAGTTAAGATCACATAAAACACTGTATGAATCCTATATTCTTTACTTAAAGGAGACTAGAGTGGTAAATGTGTGTTATTCAAGGCAGAATACCATTGAAATAGAGAAAGAAACACTTTGGGCAGCTTTGGAAAGCCTTACACTTCACTGAAATGTAGTACTACACTCTATAACACAGTTGAGAGACAATGTTCCCGAGCTGCCTCAGTTCATAACAGTGTGTAGGAAGTTGTTTGATAAAGTGGGCAAAGCTTATACTTGGACCAGAAGGCAGAATATAGGAAACTACATGAAAACATGGATAATTCAGAGAAAATAACTGTAAACAGATGAGAACTTGTTTAGAACAGCTCAAAGAGATTCTCCGGTCAGTCTTAGTGTAGTAAAGGTAGCTAAGATCCGGGCAATCCTTAATTCGAGTTAAGATCACATGAAACACTGTATGAATCCTATATTCTTGACTGAAAGGAGACTAGAGTGGTAAATGTGTGTTATACAAGGCAGAATACCATTGAAATAGAGAAAGAAACACGTTCGGCAGCTTTGGAAAGCCTTACACTTCACTGAAATGTAGTACTACACTCTATAACACAGTTGATTGACAATGTTCCTGAGCTGCCTCAGTTCATAACAGTGTGTAGGAAGTTGTTTGATAAAGTGGGTAAAGCTTATCCTTGGACCAGAGGGCAGAATATAGGAAACTACATGAAAACATGGATAATTCAGAGAAAATGACTGTAAACAGATGAGAACTTGTTTAGAACAGTTGAAAGATATTCTCCAACTCAGCTCTTAGTGTAGAAAAGGTAGCTAAGATCCGGGAAATCCTTAATTCGAGTTAAGATGACATGAAACACTGTATGAATCCTATATTCTTTACTTAAAGGAGACTAGAGTGGTAAATGTGTGTTATACAAGGCAGAATACCATTGAAATACAGAAAGAACACGTTCGGCAGCTTTGGAAAGCCTTACACTTCACTGAAATGTAGTACTACACTCTATAACACAGTTGAGAGACAATGTTCCTGAGCTGCCTCAGTTCATAACAGTGTGTAGGAAGTTGTTTGATAAAGTGGGCAAAGCTTATACTTGGACCAGAAGGCAGAATATAGGAAACTACATGAAAACATGGATAATTCAGAGAAAATGACTGTAAACAGATGAGAACTTGTTTAGAACAGCTCAAAGAGATTCTCCGGTCAATTCTTAGTGTAGTAAAGGTAGCTAAGATCCGGGAAATCCTTAATTCGAGTTAATATCACATGAAACACTGTATGAATCCTATATTCTTTACTTAAAGTAGACTAGAGTGGTAAATGTGTGTTATTCAAGGCAGAATACCATTGAAATAGAGAAAGAAACACTTTGGGCAGCTTTGGAAAGCCTTACACTTCACTGAAATGTAGTACTACACTCTATAACACAGTTGAGAGACAATGTTCCCGAGCTGCCTCAGTTCATAATAGTGTGTAGGAAGTTGTTTGATAAAGTGGGCAAAGCTTATACTTGGACCTGAAGGCAGAATATAGGAAACTACATGAAAACATGGATAATTCAGAGAAAATGACTGTAAACAGATGAGAACTTGTTTAGAACAACTCAAAGAGATTCTCCGGTCAGTTCTTAGTGTAGTAAACGTAGCTAAGGTCCGGGAAATACTTAATTCTAGTTAAGATCACATGAAACACTGTATGAATCCTATATTCTTTACTTAAAGGAGACTAGAGTGGTAAATGTGTGTTATACAAGGCAGAATACCACTGAAATAGAGAAAGAAACACGTTCGGCAGCTTTGGAAAGCCTTACACTTCACTGAAATGTAGTACTACACTCTATAACACAGTTGAGAGACAATGTTGCCGAGCTGCCTCAGTTCATAATAGTGTGTCGGAAGTTGTTTGATAAAGTGGGCAAAGCTTATACTTGGACCAGAAGGCAGAATATAGGAAACTAGATGAAAACATGAATAATTCAGAGAAAATGACTGTAAATAGATGAGAGCTTGCTTAGAACAGCTGAAAGAGATTCTCCAACTCAGTTCTTAGTGTAGGAAAGATAGCTAAGATCCGGGAAATCCTTAATTCGAGTTAAGATCACATGAAACACTGTATGAATCCTATATTCTTTACTTAAAGGAGACTAGAGTGGTAAATGTGTGTTATTCAAGGCAGAATACCATTGAAATAGAGAAAGAAACACTTTGGGCAGCTTTGGAAAGCCTTACACTTCACTGAAATGTAGTACTACACTCTATAACACAGTTGAGAGACAATGTTCCCGAGCTGCCGTAGTTCATAACAGTGTGTAGGAAGTTGTTTGATAAAGTGGGCAAAGCTGATTCTTGGACCAGAAGGCAGAGTATAGGAAACTACATGAAAACAGGGATAATTCACAGAAAATGACTGTAAACACATGAGAACTTGTTTAGAACAGCTCAAAGAGATTCTCCAAGTCAGTTTTTAGTGTAGAAAAGGTAGCTAAGTTCCGGGAAATCCTTAATTCAAGTTCAGATGACATGAAACACTGTATGAATCCTATATTCTTTACTTAAAGGAGACTAGAGTGGTAAATGTGTGTTATAGTGTAAGGCAGAATACCACTGAAATAGAAAAAGAAACACGTTCGGCAGCTTTGGAAAGCCTTACACTTCACTGAAATGTAGTACTACACTCTATAACACAGTTGAGAGACAATGTTCCCGAGCTGCCTCAGTTCATAATAGTGTGTAGGAAGTTGTTTGATAAAGTGGGCAAAGCTTATACTTGGACCAGAAGGCAGAATATAGGAAACTACATGAAAACATGGATAATTCAGAGAAAATGACTGTAAAGAGATGAAAAATTGTTTAGAACAGCTCAAAGAGATTCTCTGGTCAGTTCTTAGTGTAGTAAAGGTAGCTAAGATCCGGGAAATCCTTAATTCGAGTTAAGATCACATAAAACACTGTATGAATCCTATATTCTTTACTTAAAGGAGACTAGAGTGGTAAATGTGTGTTATTCAAGGCAGAATACCATTGAAATAGAGAAAGAAACACTTTGGGCAGCTTTGGAAAGCCTTACACTTCACTGAAATGTAGTACTACACTCTATAACACAGTTGAGAGACAATGTTCCCGAGCTGCCTCAGTTCATAACAGTGTGTAGGAAGTTGTTTGATAAAGTGGGCAAAGCTTATACTTGGACCAGAAGGCAGAATATAGGAAACTACATGAAAACATGGATAATTCAGAGAAAATAACTGTAAACAGATGAGAACTTGTTTAGAACAGCTCAAAGAGATTCTCCGGTCAGTCTTAGTGTAGTAAAGGTAGCTAAGATCCGGGAAATCCTTAATTCGAGTTAAGATCACATGAAACACTGTATGAATCCTATATTCTTGACTGAAAGGAGACTAGAGTGGTAAATGTGTGTTATACAAGGCAGAATACCATTGAAATAGAGAAAGAAACACGTTCGGCAGCTTTGGAAAGCCTTACACTTCACTGAAATGTAGTACTACACTCTATAACACAGTTGATTGACAATGTTCCTGAGCTGCCTCAGTTCATAACAGTGTGTAGGAAGTTGTTTGATAAAGTGGGTAAAGCTTATCCTTGGACCAGAGGGCAGAATATAGGAAACTACATGAAAACATGGATAATTCAGAGAAAATGACTGTAAACAGATGAGAACTTGTTTAGAACAGTTGAAAGATATTCTCCAACTCAGCTCTTAGTGTAGAAAAGGTAGCTAAGATCCGGGAAATCCTTAATTCGAGTTAAGATGACATGAAACACTGTATGAATCCTATATTCTTTACTTAAAGGAGACTAGAGTGGTAAATGTGTGTTATACAAGGCAGAATACCATTGAAATACAGAAAGAACACGTTCGGCAGCTTTGGAAAGCCTTACACTTCACTGAAATGTAGTACTACACTCTATAACACAGTTGAGAGACAATGTTCCTGAGCTGCCTCAGTTCATAACAGTGTGTAGGAAGTTGTTTGATAAAGTGGGCAAAGCTTATACTTGGACCAGAAGGCAGAATATAGGAAACTACATGAAAACATGGATAATTCAGAGAAAATGACTGTAAACAGATGAGAACTTGTTTAGAACAGCTCAAAGAGATTCTCCGGTCAATTCTTAGTGTAGTAAAGGTAGCTAAGATCCGGGAAATCCTTAATTCGAGTTAATATCACATGAAACACTGTATGAATCCTATATTCTTTACTTAAAGTAGACTAGAGTGGTAAATGTGTGTTATTCAAGGCAGAATACCATTGAAATAGAGAAAGAAACACTTTGGGCAGCTTTGGAAAGCCTTACACTTCACTGAAATGTAGTACTACACTCTATAACACAGTTGAGAGACAATGTTCCCGAGCTGCCTCAGTTCATAATAGTGTCTAGGAAGTTGTTTTATAAAGTGGGCAAAGCTTATACTTGGACCAGAAGGCAGAATATAGGAAACTACATGAAAACATGGATAATTCAGAGAAAATGACTGTAAAGAGATGAAAAATTGTTTAGAACAGCTCAAAGAGATTCTCTGGTCAGTTCTTAGTGTAGTAAAGGTAGCTAAGATCCGGGAAATCCTTAATTCGAGTTAAGATCACATAAAACACTGTATGAATCATATATTCTTTACTTAAAGGAGACTAGAGTGGTAAATGTGTGTTATACAAGGCAGAATACCATTGAAATAGAGAAAGAAACACGTTAGGCAGCTTTGGAAAGCCTTACACTTCACTGAAATGTAGTACTACACTCTATAACACAGTTGAGAGACAATGTTCCCGAGCTGCCTCAGTTCATAATAGTGTGTAGGAAGTTGTTTGATAAAGTGGGCAAAGCTTATACTTGGACCTGAAGGCAGAATATAGGAAACTACATGAAAACATGGATAATTCAGAGAAAATGACTGTAAACAGATGAGAACTTGTTTAGAACAACTCAAAGAGATTCTCCGGTCAGTTCTTAGTGTAGTAAACGTAGCTAAGGTCCGGGAAATACTTAATTCTAGTTAAGATCACATGAAACACTGTATGAATCCTATATTCTTTACTTAAAGGAGACTAGAGTGGTAAATGTGTGTTATACAAGGCAGAATACCACTGAAATAGAGAAAGAAACACGTTCGGCAGCTTTGGAAAGCCTTACACTTCACTGAAATGTAGTACTACACTCTATAACACAGTTGAGAGACAATGTTCCCGAGCTGCCTCAGTTCATAATAGTGTGTCGGAAGTTGTTTGATAAAGTGGGCAAAGCTTATACTTGGACCAGAAGGCAGAATATAGGAAACTAGATGAAAACATGAATAATTCAGAGAAAATGACTGTAAATAGATGAGAGCTTGCTTAGAACAGCTGAAAGAGATTCTCCAACTCAGTTCTTAGTGTAGGAAAGATAGCTAAGATCCGGGAAATCCTTAATTCGAGTTAAGATCACATGAAACACTGTATGAATCCTATATTCTTTACTTAAAGGAGACTAGAGTGGTAAATGTGTGTTATTCAAGGCAGAATACCATTGAAATAGAGAAAGAAACACTTTGGGCAGCTTTGGAAAGCCTTACACTTCACTGAAATGTAGTACTACACTCTATAACACAGTTGAGAGACAATGTTCCCGAGCTGCCGTAGTTCATAACAGTGTGTAGGAAGTTGTTTGATAAAGTGGGCAAAGCTGATTCTTGGACCAGAAGGCAGAGTATAGGAAACTACATGAAAAGAGGGATAATTCACAGAAAATGACTGTAAACACATGAGAACTTGTTTAGAACAGCTCAAAGAGATTCTCCAAGTCAGTTTTTAGTGTAGAAAAGGTAGCTAAGTTCCGGGAAATCCTTAATTCAAGTTCAGATGACATGAAACACTGTATGAATCCTATATTCTTTACTTAAAGGAGACTAGAGTGGTAAATGTGTGTTATAGTGTAAGGCAGAATACCACTGAAATAGAAAAAGAAACACGTTCGGCAGCTTTGGAAAGCCTTACACTTCACTGAAATGTAGTACTACACTCTATAACACAGTTGAGAGACAATGTTCCCGAGCTGCCTCAGTTCATAATAGTGTGTAGGAAGTTGTTTGATAAAGTGGGCAAAGCTTATACTTGGACCAGAAGGCAGAATATAGGAAACTACATGAAAACATGGATAATTCAGAGAAAATGACTGTAAAGAGATGAAAAATTGTTTAGAACAGCTCAAAGAGATTCTCTGGTCAGTTCTTAGTGTAGTAAAGGTAGCTAAGATCCGGGAAATCCTTAATTCGAGTTAAGATCACATAAAACACTGTATGAATCCTATATTCTTTACTTAAAGGAGACTAGAGTGGTAAATGTGTGTTATTCAAGGCAGAATACCATTGAAATAGAGAAAGAAACACTTTGGGCAGCTTTGGAAAGCCTTACACTTCACTGAAATGTAGTACTACACTCTATAACACAGTTGAGAGACAATGTTCCCGAGCTGCCTCAGTTCATAACAGTGTGTAGGAAGTTGTTTGATAAAGTGGGCAAAGCTTATACTTGGACCAGAAGGCAGAATATAGGAAACTACATGAAAACATGGATAATTCAGAGAAAATAACTGTAAACAGATGAGAACTTGTTTAGAACAGCTCAAAGAGATTCTCCGGTCAGTCTTAGTGTAGTAAAGGTAGCTAAGATCCGGGAAATCCTTAATTCGAGTTAAGATCACATGAAACACTGTATGAATCCTATATTCTTGACTGAAAGGAGACTAGAGTGGTAAATGTGTGTTATACAAGGCAGAATACCATTGAAATAGAGAAAGAAACACGTTCGGCAGCTTTGGAAAGCCTTACACTTCACTGAAATGTAGTACTACACTCTATAACACAGTTGATTGACAATGTTCCTGAGCTGCCTCAGTTCATAACAGTGTGTAGGAAGTTGTTTGATAAAGTGGGTAAAGCTTATCCTTGGACCAGAGGGCAGAATATAGGAAACTACATGAAAACATGGATAATTCAGAGAAAATGACTGTAAACAGATGAGAACTTGTTTAGAACAGTTGAAAGATATTCTCCAACTCAGCTCTTAGTGTAGAAAAGGTAGCTAAGATCCGGGAAATCCTTAATTCGAGTTAAGATGACATGAAACACTGTATGAATCCTATATTCTTTACTTAAAGGAGACTAGAGTGGTAAATGTGTGTTATACAAGGCAGAATACCATTGAAATACAGAAAGAACACGTTCGGCAGCTTTGGAAAGCCTTACACTTCACTGAAATGTAGTACTACACTCTATAACACAGTTGAGAGACAATGTTCCTGAGCTGCCTCAGTTCATAACAGTGTGTAGGAAGTTGTTTGATAAAGTGGGCAAAGCTTATACTTGGACCAGAAGGCAGAATATAGGAAACTACATGAAAACATGGATAATTCAGAGAAAATGACTGTAAACAGATGAGAACTTGTTTAGAACAGCTCAAAGAGATTCTCCGGTCAATTCTTAGTGTAGTAAAGGTAGCTAAGATCCGGGAAATCCTTAATTCGAGTTAATATCACATGAAACACTGTATGAATCCTATATTCTTTACTTAAAGTAGACTAGAGTGGTAAATGTGTGTTATTCAAGGCAGAATACCATTGAAATAGAGAAAGAAACACTTTGGGCAGCTTTGGAAAGCCTTACACTTCACTGAAATGTAGTACTACACTCTATAACACAGTTGAGAGACAATGTTCCCGAGCTGCCTCAGTTCATAATAGTGTCTAGGAAGTTGTTTTATAAAGTGGGCAAAGCTTATACTTGGACCAGAAGGCAGAATATAGGAAACTACATGAAAACATGGATAATTCAGAGAAAATGACTGTAAAGAGATGAAAAATTGTTTAGAACAGCTCAAAGAGATTCTCTGGTCAGTTCTTAGTGTAGTAAAGGTAGCTAAGATCCGGGAAATCCTTAATTCGAGTTAAGATCACATAAAACACTGTATGAATCATATATTCTTTACTTAAAGGAGACTAGAGTGGTAAATGTGTGTTATACAAGGCAGAATACCATTGAAATAGAGAAAGAAACACGTTAGGCAGCTTTGGAAAGCCTTACACTTCACTGAAATGTAGTACTACACTCTATAACACAGTTGAGAGACAATGTTCCCGAGCTGCCTCAGTTCATAATAGTGTGTAGGAAGTTGTTTGATAAAGTGGGCAAAGCTTATACTTGGACCTGAAGGCAGAATATAGGAAACTACATGAAAACATGGATAATTCAGAGAAAATGACTGTAAACAGATGAGAACTTGTTTAGAACAACTCAAAGAGATTCTCCGGTCAGTTCTTAGTGTAGTAAACGTAGCTAAGGTCCGGGAAATACTTAATTCTAGTTAAGATCACATGAAACACTGTATGAATCCTATATTCTTTACTTAAAGGAGACTAGAGTGGTAAATGTGTGTTATACAAGGCAGAATACCACTGAAATAGAGAAAGAAACACGTTCGGCAGCTTTGGAAAGCCTTACACTTCACTGAAATGTAGTACTACACTCTATAACACAGTTGAGAGACAATGTTCCCGAGCTGCCTCAGTTCATAATAGTGTGTCGGAAGTTGTTTGATAAAGTGGGCAAAGCTTATACTTGGACCAGAAGGCAGAATATAGGAAACTAGATGAAAACATGAATAATTCAGAGAAAATGACTGTAAATAGATGAGAGCTTGCTTAGAACAGCTGAAAGAGATTCTCCAACTCAGTTCTTAGTGTAGGAAAGATAGCTAAGATCCGGGAAATCCTTAATTCGAGTTAAGATCACATGAAACACTGTATGAATCCTATATTCTTTACTTAAAGGAGACTAGAGTGGTAAATGTGTGTTATTCAAGGCAGAATACCATTGAAATAGAGAAAGAAACACTTTGGGCAGCTTTGGAAAGCCTTACACTTCACTGAAATGTAGTACTACACTCTATAACACAGTTGAGAGACAATGTTCCCGAGCTGCCGTAGTTCATAACAGTGTGTAGGAAGTTGTTTGATAAAGTGGGCAAAGCTGATTCTTGGACCAGAAGGCAGAGTATAGGAAACTACATGAAAAGAGGGATAATTCACAGAAAATGACTGTAAACACATGAGAACTTGTTTAGAACAGCTCAAAGAGATTCTCCAAGTCAGTTTTTAGTGTAGAAAAGGTAGCTAAGTTCCGGGAAATCCTTAATTCAAGTTCAGATGACATGAAACACTGTATGAATCCTATATTCTTTACTTAAAGGAGACTAGAGTGGTAAATGTGTGTTATAGTGTAAGGCAGAATACCACTGAAATAGAAAAAGAAACACGTTCGGCAGCTTTGGAAAGCCTTACACTTCACTGAAATGTAGTACTACACTCTATAACACAGTTGAGAGACAATGTTCCCGAGCTGCCTCAGTTCATAATAGTGTGTAGGAAGTTGTTTGATAAAGTGGGCAAAGCTTATACTTGGACCAGAAGGCAGAATATAGGAAACTACATGAAAACATGGATAATTCAGAGAAAATGACTGTAAACAGATGAAAAATTGTTTAGAACAGCTCAAAGAGATTCTCTGGTCAGTTCTTAGTGTAGTAAAGGTAGCTAAGATCCGGGAAATCCTTAATTCAAGTTAAGATCACATAAAACACTGTATGAATCCTATATTCTTTACTTAAAGGAGACTAGAGTGGTAAATGTGTGTTATTCAAGGCAGAATACCATTGAAATAGAGAAAGAAACACTTTGGGCAGCTTTGGAAAGCCTTACACTTCACTGAAATGTAGTACTACACTCTATAACACAGTTGAGAGACAATGTTCCCGAGCTGCCTCAGTTCATAACAGTGTGTAGGAAGTTGTTTAATAAAGTGGGCAAAGCTTATACTTGGACCAGAAGGCAGAATATAGGAAACTACATGAAAACATGGATAATTCAGAGAAAATAACTGTAAACAGATGAGAACTTGTTTAGAACAGCTCAAAGAGATTCTCCGGTCAGTCTTAGTGTAGTAAAGGTAGCTAAGATCCGGGAAATCCTTAATTCGAGTTAAGATCACATGAAACACTGTATGAATCCTATATTCTTGACTGAAAGGAGACTAGAGTGGTAAATGTGTGTTATACAAGGCAGAATACCATTGAAATAGAGAAAGAAACACGTTCGGCAGCTTTGGAAAGCCTTACACTTCACTGAAATGTAGTACTACACTCTATAACACAGTTGATTGACAATGTTCCTGAGCTGCCTCAGTTCATAACAGTGTGTAGGAAGTTGTTTGATAAAGTGGGTAAAGCTTATCCTTGGACCAGAGGGCAGAATATAGGAAACTACATGAAAACATGGATAATTCAGAGAAAATGACTGTAAACAGATGAGAACTTGTTTAGAACAGTTGAAAGATATTCTCCAACTCAGCTCTTAGTGTAGAAAAGGTAGCTAAGATCCGGGAAATCCTTAATTCGAGTTAAGATGACATGAAACACTGTATGAATCCTATATTCTTTACTTAAAGGAGACTAGAGTGGTAAATGTGTGTTATACAAGGCAGAATACCATTGAAATACAGAAAGAACACGTTCGGCAGCTTTGGAAAGCCTTACACTTCACTGAAATGTAGTACTACACTCTATAACACAGTTGAGAGACAATGTTCCTGAGCTGCCTCAGTTCATAACAGTGTGTAGGAAGTTGTTTGATAAAGTGGGCAAAGCTTATACTTGGACCAGAAGGCAGAATATAGGAAACTACATGAAAACATGGATAATTCAGAGAAAATGACTGTAAACAGATGAGAACTTGTTTAGAACAGCTCAAAGAGATTCTCCGGTCAATTCTTAGTGTAGTAAAGGTAGCTAAGATCCGGGAAATCCTTAATTCGAGTTAATATCACATGAAACACTGTATGAATCCTATATTCTTTACTTAAAGTAGACTAGAGTGGTAAATGTGTGTTATTCAAGGCAGAATACCATTGAAATAGAGAAAGAAACACTTTGGGCAGCTTTGGAAAGCCTTACACTTCACTGAAATGTATTACTACACTCTATAACACAGTTGAGAGACAATGTTCCCGAGCTGCCTTAGTTCATAACAGTGTGTAGGAAGTTGTTTGATAAAGTGGGCAAAGCTGATTCTTGGACCAGAAGGCAGAGTATAGGAAACTACATGAAAACAGGGATAATTCAGAGAAAATGACTGTAAACACATGAGAACTTGTTTAGAACAGCTCAAAGAGATTGTCCAAGTCAGTTCTTAGTGTAGAAAAGGTAGCTAAGATCCAGGAATTCCTTAATTCGAGTTAAGATGACATGAAACACTGTATGAATCCTATATTCTTTAATTAAAGGAGACTAGAGTGGTATATGTGTGTTATACAAGGCAGAATACCATTGAAATAGAGAAACACGTTCGGCAGCTTTGGAAAGCCTTACACTTCACTGAAATGTAGTACTACACTCTATAACACAGTTGATTGACAATGTTCCCGAGCTGCCTCAGTTCATAACAGTGTGTAGGAAGTTGTTTGATAAAGTGGGTAAAGCTTATCCTTGGACCAGAGGGCAGAATATAGGAAACTACATGAAAACATGGATAATTCAGAGAAAATGACTGTAAACAGATGAGAACTTGTTTAGAACAGCTCAAAGAGATTCTCCGGTCAATTCTTAGTGTAGTAAAGGTAGCTAAGATCCGGGAAATCCTTAATTCGAGTTAATATCACATGAAACACTGTATGAATCCTATATTCTTTACTTAAAGTAGACTAGAGTGGTAAATGTGTGTTATTCAAGGCAGAATACCATTGAAATAGAGAAAGAAACACTTTGGGCAGCTTTGGAAAGCCTTACACTTCACTGAAATGTATTACTACACTCTATAACACAGTTGAGAGACAATGTTCCCGAGCTGCCTTAGTTCATAACAGTGTGTAGGAAGTTGTTTGATAAAGTGGGCAAAGCTGATTCTTGGACCAGAAGGCAGAGTATAGGAAACTACATGAAAACAGGGATAATTCAGAGAAAATGACTGTAAACACATGAGGACTTGTTTAGAACAGCTCAAAGAGATTCTCCAAGTCAGTTCTTAGTGTAGAAAAGGTAGCTAAGATCCAGGAATTCCTTAATTCGAGTTAAGATGACATGAAACACTGTATGAATCCTATATTCTTTAATTAAAGGAGACTAGAGTGGTATATGTGTGTTATACAAGGCAGAATACCATTGAAATAGAGAAAGAAACACGTTCGGCAGCTTTGGAAAGCCTTACACTTCACTGAAATGTAGTACTACACTCTATAACACAGTTGATTGACAATGTTCCCGAGCTGCCTCAGTTCATAACAGTGTGTAGGAAGTTGTTTGATAAAGTGGGTAAAGCTTATCCTTGGACCAGAGGGCAGAATATAGGAAACTACATGAAAACATGGATAATTCAGAGAAAATGACTGTAAACAGATGAGAACTTGTTTAGAACAGCTCAAAGAGATTCTCCGGTCAATTCTTAGTGTAGTAAAGGTAGCTAAGATCCGGGAAATCCTTAATTCGAGTTAATATCACATGAAACACTGTATGAATCCTATATTCTTTACTTAAAGTAGACTAGAGTGGTAAATGTGTGTTATTCAAGGCAGAATACCATTGAAATAGAGAAAGAAACACTTTGGGCAGCTTTGGAAAGCCTTACACTTCACTGAAATGTAGTACTACACTCTATAACACAGTTGAGAGACAATGTTCCCGAGCTGCCTTAGTTCATAACAGTGTGTAGGAAGTTGTTTGATAAAGTGGGCAAAGCTGATTCTTGGACCAGAAGGCAGAGTATAGGAAACTACATGAAAACAGGGATAATTCACAGAAAATGACTGTAAACACATGAGAACTTGTTTAGAACAGCTCAAAGAGATTCTCCAAGTCAGTTCTTAGTGTAGAAAAGGTAGCTAAGATCCGGGAAATCCTTAATTCAAGTTCAGATGACATGAAACACTGTATGAATCCTATATTCTTTACTTAAAGTAGACTAGAGTGGTAAATGTGTGTTATACAAGGCAGAATACCATTGAAATAGAGAAAGAAACACGTTCGGCAGCTTTGGAAAGCCTTACACTTCACTGAAATGTAGTACTACACTCTATAACACAGTTGATTGACAATGTTTCTGAGCTGCCTCAGTTCATAACAGTGTGTAGGAAGTTGTTTGATAAAGTGGGTAAAGCTTATCCTTGGACCAGAGGGCAGAATATAGGAAACTACATGAAAACATGGATAATTCAGAGAAAATGCCTGTAAACAGATGAGAACTTGTTTAGAACAGTTGAAAGAGATTCTCGAACTCAGTTCTTAGTGTAGAAAAGGTAGCTAAGATCCGGGAAATCCTTAATTCGAGTTAAGATGACAGGAAACACTGTATGAATCCTATATTCTTTACTTAAAGGAGACTAGAGTGGTAAATGTGTGTTATACAAGGCAGAATACCACTGAAATAGAGAAAGAAACACGTTTGGCAGCTTTGGAAAGCCTTACACTTCACTGAAATGTAGTACTACACTCTATAACACAGTTGAGAGACAATGTTCCCGAGCTGCCTCAGTTCATAACAGTGTGTAGGAAGTTGTTTGATAAAGTGGGCAAAGCTTATACTTGGACCAGAAGGCAGAATATAGGAAACTACATGAAAACATGGATAATTCAGAGAAAATGACTGTAAAGAGATGAGAACTGGTTTAGAACAGCTCAAAGAGATTCTCCGGTCAGTTCTTAGTGTAGTAAAGGTAGCTAAGATCCGGGAAATCCTTAATTCGAGTTAAGATGACATGAAACACTGTATGAATCCTATATTAATTACTTAAAGGAGACTAGAGTGGTAAATGTGTGTTATACAAGGCAGAATACCATTGAAATAGAGAAAGAAACACGTTCGGCAGCTTTGGAAAGCCTTACACTTCACTGAAATGTAGTACTACACTCTATAACACAGTTGAGAGACTATGTTCCCGAGCTGCCTCAGTTCATAACAGTGTGTAGGAAGTTGTTTGATAAAGTGGGCAAAGCTGATTCTTGGACCAGAAGGCAGAGTATGGGAAACTACATGAAAACAGGGATAATTCAAAGAAAATGACTGTAAACACATGAGAACTTGTTTAGAACAGCACAAAGAGATTCTCCAAGTCAGTTCTTAGTGTAGAAAAGGTAGCTAAGATCCGGGAAATCCTTAATTCGAGTTAAGATGACATGAAACACTGTATGAATCCTATATTCTTTACTTAAAGGAGACTGGAGTGGTAAATGTGTGTTATACAAGGCAGAATACCATTGAAATAGAGAAAGAATCACGTTCGGCAGCTTTGGAAAGCCTTACACTTCACTGAAATGTAGTACTACACTCTATAACACAGTTGAGAGACAATGTTCCCGAGCTGCCTCAGTTCATAATAGTGTGACGGAAGTTGTTTGATAAAGTGGGCAAAGCTTATACTTGGACCAGAAGGCAGAATATAGGAAACTAGATGAAAACATGAATAATTCAGAGAAAATGACTGTAAATAGATGAGAGCTTGTTTAGAACAGCTGAAAGAGATTCTCCAACTCAGTTCTTAGTGTAGGAAAGATAGCTAAGATCCGGGAAATCCTTAATTCGAGTTAAGATCACATGATACACTGTATGAATCCTATATTCTTTACTTAAAGGAGACTAGAGTGGTAAATGTGTGTTATACAAGGCAGAATACCATTGAAATACAGAAAGAACACGTTCGGCAGCTTTGGAAAGCCTTACACTTCACTGAAATGTAGTACTACACTCTATAACACAGTTGATTGTCAATGTTCCTGAGCTGCCTCAGTTCATAACAGTGTGTAGGAAGTTGTTTGATAAAGTGGGTAAAGCTTATCCTTGGACCAGAGGGCAGAATATAGGAAACTACATGAAAACATGGATAATTCAGAGAAAATGACTGTAAACAGATGAGAACTTGTTTAGAACAGTTGAAAGAGATTCTCCAAGACAGTTCTTAGTGTAGAAAAGGTAGCTAAGATCCGGGAAATCCTTAATTCGAGTTAAGATGACATGAAACACTGTATAAATCCTATATTAATTACTTAAAGGAGACTGGAGTGGTAAATGTGCGTTATACAAGGCAGAATACCATTGAAATAGAGAAAGAAACACGTTCGGCAGCTTTGGAAAGCCTTACACTTCACTGAAATGTAGTAATACACTCTATAACACAGTTGAGAGACAATGTTCCCGAGCTGCCTCAGTTCATAGTAGTGTGTTGGAAGTTATTTGATAAAGTGGGCAAAGCTTATACTTGGACAGGAAGGCAGAATATAGGAAACTAGATGAAAACATGAATAATTCAGTGAAAATGACTGTAAACAGATGAGAGCTTGTTTAGAACAGCTGAAAGAGATCCTCCAACTCAGTTCTTAGTGTAGAAAAGATAGCTAAGATCCGGGAAATCCTTAATTCGAGTTAAGATCACATGAAACACTGTATGAATCCTATATTCTTTACTTAAAGGAGACTAGAGTGGTAAATGTGTGTTATACAAGGCAGAATACCATTGAAATACAGAAAGAACACGTTCCACAGCTTTGGAAAGCCTTACACTTCACTGAAATGTAGTACTACACTCTATAACACAGTTGAGAGACAATGTTCCCGAGCTGCCTCAGTTCATAATAGTTTGTAGGAAGTTGTTTGATAAAGTGGACAAAGCTTATACTTGGAGCAGAAGGCAGAATATAGGAAACTACATGAAAACATGGATAATTCAGAGAAAATGACTGTAAACACATGAGAACTTGTTTAGAACAGCTCAAAGAGATTCTCTGGTCAGTTCTTAGTGTAGTTAACGTAGCTAAGATCCGGGAAATACTTAATTGGAGTTAAGATCACATGAAACACTGTATGAATCCGATATTCTTTACTTAAAGGAGACTAGAGTGGTAAATGTGTGTTATACAAGGCAGAATACCATTGAAATAGAGAAAGAAACATGTTCGGCAGCTTTGGAATGCCTTACACTTCACTGAAATGTAGTACTACACTCTATAACACAGTTGAGAGACAATGTTCCCGAGCTGCCTCAGTTCATAATAGTGTGTAGGAAGTTGTTTGATAAAGTTGGCAAAGCTTATACTTGGACCTGAAGGCAGAATATAGGAAACTACATGAAAACATGGATAATTCAGAGAAAATGACTGTAAACAGATGAGAACTTGTTTAGAACAACTCAAAGACATTCTCCGGTCAGTTCTTAGTGTAGTAAACGTAGCTAAGATCCGGGAAATACTTAATTCTAGTTAAGATGACATGAAACACTGTATGAATCCTATATTCTTTACTTAAAGGAGACTGGAGTGGTAAATGTGTGTTATACAAGGCAGAATACCATTGAAATAGAGAAAGAAACACTTTCGGGAGCTTTGGAAAGCCTTACACTTCACTGAAATATAGTACTACACTCTATAACACAGTTGAGAGACAATATTCCCGAGCTGCCTCAGTTCATAACAGTGTGTAGGAAGTTGTTTGATAAAGTGGGCAAAGCTTATACTTGGACCACAAGGCAGAATATAGGAAACTACATGAAAACATGGATAATTCAGAGAAAATGAGTGTAAACAGATGAGAACTTGCTTAGAACAGCTCAAAGAGATTCTCCAGTCAGTTCTTAGAGTAGAAAGGGTAGCTAAGATCCGGGAAATCCTTAATTCAAGTTAAGATCACATGAAACACTGTATGAATCCTATATTCTTTACTTAAAGGAGACTATAGTGGTAAGTGTGTTATACAAGGCAGAATACCATTGAAATAGAGAAAGAAACACGTTCGGCAGCTTTGGAAAGCCTTACACTTCACTGAAATGTAGTACTACACTCTATAACACAGTTGAGGGACAATGTTCCCGAGCTGCCTCAGTTCATAACAGTGTGTAGGAAGTTGTTTGATAAAGTGGGCACAGCTTATACTTGGACCAGAAGGCAGAATGTAGGAAACTACATGAAAACATGGATAATTCAGAGAAAATGAGTGTAAACAGATGAGAACTTCTTTAGAACAGCTCAAAGAGATTCTCCAGTCAGTTCTTAGTGTAGTAAAGGTAGCTAAGATCTGGGAAATCCTCAATTCGAGTTAAGATCACATGAAACACTGTATGAATCCTATATTCTTTACTTAAAGGAGACTAGAGGGGTAAATGTGTGTTATACAAGGCAGAATACAATTGAAATAGAGAAAGAAACATATTCAGCAGCTTTGGAAAGCCTTACACTTCACTGAAATGTAGTACTACACTCTATAACACAGTTGAGAGACAAAGTTCAGGAGCTTCCTCAGTTCATAACAGTGTGTAGGAAGTTGTTTGATAAAGTGGGCAAAGCTTATACTTGGACCAGAAGGCAGAATATAGGAAACTACATGAAAACATGGATAATTCAGAGAAAATGACTGTAAACAGATGAGAACATGTTTAGAACAGCTCAAAGAGATTCTCCGGTCAGTTCTTAGTGTAGTAAAGGTAGCTAAGATCCGGGAAATCTTTAATTCGAGTTAAGATCACATGAAACACTGTATGAATCCTATATTCTTTACTTAAATGAGACTAGAGTGGTAAATGTGTGTTATACAAGGCAGAATACCATTGAAATAGACAAAGAAACACGTTCCGCAGCTTTGGTAAGCCTTACACTTCACTGAAATGTAGTACTACACTCTATAACACAGTTGAGAGACAATGTTCCCCAGCTACCTCAGTTCATAACAGTGTGTAGGAAGTTGTTTGATAAAGTGGGCAAAGCTTATACTTGGACCAGAAGGCAGAATATAGGAAACTACATGAAAACATGAATGATTCAGTGAAAATGACTGTAAACAGATGAGAGCTTGTTTAGAACAGCTGAAAGAGATTCTCTAAGTCAGTTCTTAGTGTAGAAAATGTAGCTAAGATCCGGGAAATCCTTAATTCAAGTTAAGATGACATGAAACACTGTATGAATCCTATATTCTTTACTTAAAGGAGACTAGAGTGGTAAATGTGTGTTATACAAGGCAGAATACCATTGAAATAGAGAAAGAAACACGTCTCAAGTGCCCACAAAAGCTTCACCTGCCTGACCTTCAGACTGGATGCCAGCAAGAGGGACCCTTGTCCTCAGGGCAGGGCGTTCCAGGCGAATGGGGCGGAAAGCAGGCCCCCGGGGCCGGGCCACCAGACCAGTCAGAACCTCTGGAGAGGCCGGGGAGGTGCCCCCAGAGTGGAAAGTGATAATTTCTTGTACTTTACACAGCTCTCTCCCAGTTGTCAAAGCCCATAGGCAGGGCTGTGGGCCTCCCAGGACACTCTGCTCTGAGCTGCCCTTTGGTGGGAGCGATGGGGGCCGGGGCGGGGGGTTAGAGGGCTGGCCCCGAAGCTCATGGAGGCCCCTGGGTGTCCTGAAGGGAGGGCTGGCTGGTCTGCCCATGCTTGGGGACCTGGGAGGCACCCTGTGAGCAGAGGGCTATGTGCCTTTACATCCCAGTGGTGGGGGCTATTCCTCTGTGTTTGGGAGCAAGGCAGACTGGCTGGCGCTGCTCGCTCATTGGTCGAATGAACCAGTGGCGTGGTTTCCGGAACCAGGAGGCTGGCCCAGGCCCACAGCTGAGCCAGGTCACATCAAGGAGGGGGCGGGGCCAGGTGAGCAGCTGGAGGTGGTCACGTGATCACGGGGGCGGGGCCAGGTGAACAGCCTGAAGTGGTGAGGTAAGCAGGAGAGAGGGTCGCGGGCAGGGACACTGGTGACCAGCAGGCGGGTCTGCTGGCGGCAGGGACCTAAAGAGGGCGCCCGGCGGCTTGGCCAGCTTCTTAGCTGACCGGCGGGAAGCAGTCAAGGGACGAGTGGGTTGGGGCCGGTGTCAAAAGCTGGAGGTGGTCCAGTGGGGAAGGCCCTGGGGCCCGGTGAAGGTGCCCCAGGAGCGCAAAGTGATTTTCTCGGACTTGACACAGCTCTATCTCCCTTGTCAATGACTAACCCTAACCTTAATCTAAGCCTATCCCTCAACCTAACCCTCACCAGTGGCTAAGGCCCTGGGGCCCTGTGAAACCTGGACGAGGGTCTCAAGTGCCCACAAAAGCCTCACCTGCCTGACCTTCAGACTGGATGCCAGCAAGAGGGACCCTTGTCCTCAGGGCAGGGCGTTCCAGGCGAATGTGGTGGAAAGCAGGCCCCCGGGGCTGGGCCACCAGACCAGTCAGAACCTTCGGAGGGGCCGGGGAGGTGCCCCCAGAGTGGAAAGTGATAATTTCTCAGACTTCACACAGCTCTCTCCGGGTTGTCAAAGCCCATAGGCAGGGCTGTGGGCGTGTCAGGACACTCTGCTCTGAGCTGCCCTTTGGTGGGAGCGATGGGGGCCGGGGGGAGGTTAGAGGGCCGGCCCCAAGGCTCATGGAGGCCCCTGGGTGTCCTGAAGGAAGGGCTGGCTGGTCTGCCCACGCTTGGGGACCTGGGAGGCACCCTGTGAGCAGAGGGCTATGTGCCTTTACATCCCAGTGGTGGGGGCTATTCCTCTGTGTTTGGGAGCAGGGCAGACTGGCTGGTGCTGCTCGCTCATTGGTCGAATGGACCAGGGGCATGGTTTCCGGAACCAGGAGGCGGGCCCAGGCCCACAGCTGAGCCTGGTCAATTCAAGGAGGGGGCGGGGCCAGGTGAGCAGCTGGAGGCGGTCACGGGATCGAGGGGGCGGGGCCAAGTGAACAGCCTGAAGTGGTGAGGTAAGCAGGAGAGAGGGTCGCGGGCAGGGACGCAGGTGACCAGCAGGCGGGTCTGCCGGCGGTAGGGACCTAAAGAGGGGGCCCGGCGGCTTGGCCGGGCGCTTAGCTGACGGCCGGGAACCGGTCAAGGGAAGAGTGGGTTGGGGCCGGTGTCAAAAGCTGGAGGTGGTCCAGTGGGGAAGGCCCTGGGGCCCGGTGAAGGTGCCCCCGAAGCACCAAGTGATTTTCTCGGACTTGACACAGCTCTCTCCCAGTTGTCAAAGGCGAACCCTAACCCTAAAACTAAGCCTATCCCTCAACCTTACCCTCACCCGTGGCTAAGGCCCTGGGGCCCTGTGAAACCTGGACGAGGGTCTCAAGTGCCCACAAAAGCAACACCTGCCTGAGCTTCAGACTGGATGCCAGCAAGAGGGACCCTTGTCCTCAGGGCCGGGCGTTCCAGGCGAATGGGGCGGAAAGCAGGCCCCCGGGGCCGGGCCAGGAGACCAGTCAGAACCTCCGGAGGGGCCGGGGAGGTGCCCCCAGAGTGGAAAGTGATAATTTCTCGGACTTGACACAGTTCTCTCCCGGTTGTCAAAGCCCATAGGCAGGTCTGTGGGCGTCCCAGGACACTCTGCTCTGAGCTGCCCTTTGGTGGGAGCGATGGGGGCTGGGGGGGGGGGTTAGAGGGCCGGCCCCGAGGCTCATGGAGGCCCCTGGGTGTCCTGAAGGGAGGGCTGGCTGGTCTGTACACCCTTGGGGACCTGGGAGGCACCCTGTGAGCAGAGGGCTATGTGCCTTTACCTCCCAGTGGTGGGGGCTATTCCTCCGTTTTTGGGAGCAGGGCAGACTGGCTGGCGCTGCTCGCTCATTGGTCGAATGGACCAGGGGCGTGGTTTCCGGAACCAGGAGGCGGGCCCAGGCCCACAGCTGAGCCAGGTCAAGTCAAGGAGGGGGCGGGGCCAGGTGAGCAGCTGGAGGCGGTCACGGGATCGAGGGGGCGGGGCCAGGTGAACAGCCTGAAGTGGTGAGGTAAGCAGGAGAGAGGGTCGCGGGCAGGGACGCGGGTGACCAGCAGGCGGGTCTGCCGGCGGCAGGGACCTAAAGAGGGGGCCCGGCGGCTTGGCCGGGCGCTTAGCTGACCGGCGGGAAGCGGTCAAGGGAAGAGTGGGTTGCGGCCGGTGTCAAAAGCTGGAGGTGGTCCAGTGGGGAAGGCCCTGGGGCCCGGTGAAGGTGCCCCCGAAGCGCAAAGTGATTTTCTCGGACTTGACACAGCTCTCTCCCCGTTGTCAAAGGCGAACCCTAACCCTACAACTAAGCCTATCCCTCAACCTAACCCTCACCCGTGGCTAAGGCCCTGGGGCCCTGTGAAACCTGGACGAGGGTCTCAAGTGCCCACAAAAGCCTCACCTGCCTGAGCTTCAGACTGGATGCCAGCAAGAGGGACCCTTGTCCTCAGGGCAGGGCGTTCCAGGCGAATGGGGTGGAAAGCAGGCCCCCGGGGCCGGGCCAGGAGACCAGTCAGAACCTCCGGAGGGGCCGGGGAGGTGCCCCCAGAGTGGAAAGTGATAATTTCTCGGACTTGACACAGCTCTCTCCCGGTTGTCAAAGCCCATAGGCAGGGCTGTGGGCGTGTCAGGACACTCTGCTCTGAGCTGCCCTTTGGTGGGAGCGATGGGGGCTGGGGGGGGCGTTAGAGGGCCGGCCCCAAGGCTCATGGAGGCCCCTGGGTGTCCTGAAGGGAGGGCTGGCTGGTCTGCCCACGCTTGGGGACCTGGGAGGCACCCTGTGAGCAGAGGGCTATGTGCCTTTACATCCCAGTGGTGGGGGCTATTCCTTTGTGTTTGGGAGCAGGGCAGACTGGCTGGTGCTGCTCGCTCATTGGTCGAATGGACCAGGGGCGTGGTTTCCGGAACCAGGAGGCGGGCCCAGGCCCACAGCTGAGCCTGGTCAAGTCAAGGAGGGGGCGGGGCCAGGTGAGCAGCTGGAGGCGGTCACGGGATCGAGGGGGCGGGGCCAGGTGAACAGCCTGAAGTGGTGAGGTAAGCAGGAGAGAGGGTCGCGGGCAGGGACGCGGGTGACCAGCAGGCGGGTCTGCCGGCGGTAGGGACCTAAAGAGGGGGCCCGGCGGCTTGGCCGGGCGCTTAGCTGACCGGCGGGAAGCGGTCAAGGGAAGAGTGGGTTGCGGCCGGTGTCAAAAGCTGGAGGTGGTCCAGTGGGGAAGGCCCTGGGGCCCGGTGAAGGTGCCCCCGAAGCGCAAAGTGATTTTCTCGGACTTGACACAGCTCTCTCCCCGTTGTCAAAGGCGAACCCTAACCCTAAAACTAAGCCTATCCCTCAACCTAACCCTCACCCGTGGCTAAGGCCCTGGGGCCCTGTGAAACCTGGACGAGGGTCTCAAGTGCCCACAAAAGCCTCACCTGCCTGAGCTTCAGACTGGATGCCAGCAAGAGGGACCCTTGTCCTCAGGGCCGGGCGTTCCAGGCGAATGGGGCGGAGAGCAGGCCCCTGGGGCCGGGCCACCAGACCAGTCAGAACCTCCGGAGGGGCCGGGGAGGTGCCCCCAGAGTGGAAAGTGATAATTTCTCGGACTTGACACAGCT